>NC_142934.1:41538213-41550713 GCF_046866305.1 Octopus bimaculoides
GATGAAGTTCTGGATGATGATGACGATGATGATGGTGATGATGATGATGGCGATGATGTTGATGATGATGATGATGATGATGATGATGATGATGATGATGATGATGATGATGATGATGATGAATACGATGACGACGATGATGACGATTATGACGATGATGATGATGATGATGATGATGATGATGATGATGATGATGACGACGATGGTGATAATGTTGATGCTGATGTTAAATATGTAAAATAGTGATGGGTGCTGCTGCTGCTGCTGCTGCTGCTGATGGTGATTATGGTATAGATGGTAATGCACTCAGCGATGGATATAATACAATTCCTGTTTAGACAGTTTAAGCTTGTGAGATGTAAAGTAAGGAGATAACGAGGTGGAAAATTATAGCAAGTTGAAGAGATTAGAGCTATCTCTGTAGGATACAGTGTCTCGTAGTTGTGGTAGTAGTGGTTTTACAGTGGGAGTAATTTAGTGCTAGTTTTAACTGTATTAGTGATGGTGGTGTTGGAGGAGTTGCAGTGGTGATGATTTTAGTTATTGAGTTATTTAACTGGTGTTCTTATATTTGTGTATGTCTGTTTTGTAGTTGAGAGCGAGGATAGTGTAGAGATGAGAATAGTGATTATAAAAATACGGTAGTTGTCATTTAAGAGAGATATTGGTGATATTGCGTTGATGGCGGTGCTGGTTGCACCATTCATGGTCGGGTTATGCTGGTGGTGATGACGATAATGTTGATTACTGTATTCGTGGCGCTAAGTGCAGAGTTAAAACTTGTTTCAAATTATGGCACAAAGCCGGCAAATTCGGAGAAGTAGTAAGACGGTTACATCAAAGCCAGCACTTAACTGATGTATATTTTATGATAATACTTATACTCGACCACGTCGGAATTTGAACACAGGACGTCAAGAGCGCCGAGATACCAGAATAATTTTTGCTCGGTCGGCTAACGAATCTGGCATCTCGCCCACTTTGTAGATAGACTCAATATTGAGGTATTGATAATGGTGCTGATGATTACGGCAGAAGTTTTTACCGTAGAGAAAATGGTGATTGAGATAGTTGTGATGGTAATAGAGAAATACTTTCTGTGGAAGTTGGTGGTGATTGTTGCGATGGTTTTACTTGTGATGATGACGATGTTGATAGCTTTGGGAAAGGTGTCAAAAATATTTGTTGGGCAGCTTATGGAAATATCGGCGATAGTACTGGTAATAGTACTGAGGTAGTAGTAGTAGTACTAGTAGTAGCAACAGCAATAGTAGTAGTAGTAGTACTAGTACTAGTAGTAGTAGTAGTAGTAGTACTAGTAGTAGTAGTAGTAGTAGTAGTAGTAGTAGTAGTAGTAGTAGTAGTAGTAGTAGTAGTGGTAGTAGTAGTGGTAGTAGTAGTAATGACGGAGATGTCAGGAGTAAAGATGATGATGTTAGGTTAGTGTCGGTGGTTTTGGAGTTGATAGTGATGATACTTTTCGGAGGAGTGCCGGTCTTCTTACGGATGTTGATGACGGTAGTGAAGGTACGTTTTGTTTTGTAGTTTTATATATCTCTAACGACGTCTGGTGAAGGCCGTGGATATCAATACTGCGAGGAATAGCACGCCTGTACTATGCATTTCTTGTACGTTCGCAATTAATGCAATCTGCAGATGAAGCGGCATTTCATTGTCACAAATGTGTTTATGCGAAAACTTCTGCGTAGAAAAGTGTACAGTCAATTCTCAAGGAGCACGCATCATTCGAGCATAAAGTCAGAACCTACACATCACCTAGCTTTATGTAATGAGAACTTGTGTAGCACAA
This sequence comes from Octopus bimaculoides, assembly GCF_046866305.1. Lineage (NCBI taxonomy): Eukaryota > Metazoa > Mollusca > Cephalopoda > Octopoda > Octopodidae > Octopus > Octopus bimaculoides. Next base: position 41,540,024 of record NC_142934.1, read on the forward strand.
TCCATTTCCTTCCGACTCTTGAGGTCTAACACTAAATATAGTAAAAATAAAAAGCTGGAAAGGAGATTGCATATCAGAAAGATAAAAGACTTGTGAGATTCCGGCAAAATATTTTTGCAGGCTACCGTTGTGATAGTTTTCTTAGGGTTCTATTTATTTCTCTGACAATACAACGAGACTATTTAACCCTGAATTGGTTATCTACCAATAATAATCTTTTGCTGCAATCGTACCTGTACAGAATGTTAGATCACGAATCTTGCAACAATCTTCACGATGGATGTTCTAACTATAGGGATCTACATCTCCAGGTATTTTTATTGCTTTCGGTCAGCTACTTGGGCATCTTTGTTATTGCAGTAATGCACGTGGAATGCTCGTAAATTTACTGGTAGTAACAGTTGTGATAATAGAAGTAACGTTCAAGAAGTAAATAGGAAAATAAGCTTAACAAGGTTTCTTGTAGTGATTTCGGATATTGGCAGTTTTGTTGTTGTGGCAGTCGTGGTTTGGATTAAATTGGCTGGGCGATGTATTGGAGTTGCTGATTTTGGTTGTGATTGTGACAATATTTGTAAATGTGATCTGAGTGAAACTTCCATTAGTGTTGCTGAAGGTTATAGCAGCGATAGTTATCATTGTTCTTGTACTGATTATGTTGGTGAAGGTTATAAAGGAGAGGGTAATGAAGGTGATGCATATATAGATTAATATTGTTGGTGATGATGGCGCTATGAGAATGGTGATTTGTGGAGTGACTATAAGCGGGGTACTGTGGCTGCAGAGATAATGTTGGATGGTTTTAAAAGTAGTGGTAGTAGTTGTGATTGTGACGTTGCACCTGCTACTGATATCGGAGATGGTAATGCAATGAACATTGGATGCCAGATAATTCCTACTTAGACAGTTTAATTGTGTGAGATGTAAAGTAAGGAGATAACGAGGTGGAAAATTGGTGCAAGTTGAAGAGATTAGAGTTATCACTGTAACATAGACAGTATTGTAAAAGTGTGTGTGTGTGTGGGGGGGGGTATTGGCGATGCTGGAATGGTGCTGCTACTGAATAATAGTGTATAATAGGATAGGGTGGTCGAGGTATAAGGTGGTGGTACTCTCGATGCAGTGTCATTATTTTTTGATACTTGTGATCCTAGTCCTGTTATAGTGGTGTTGATAGTAGATGGTGACGGTGTGAAAGTTAATGTGGCGATGATCATGATCATATCTGTAGCTTTGGTGTTAGAGGGTGGAAGTAATTGATGGTAATGAAAGTGGTGATGGTGTCAATGTGTCCTAGCTGTCCATGTACAAGTTGTGAAGTGGGAGTCAAACTAGTGGCAGAAAATGTAGGTGAACTAGTATGTAAAATAAGACATACACACACGCATGCATATAGACACACAGGCTGACAGACATACAGCACACACGCGCATGCACACACACTCTCTCTCTCTCTCACACACACAGAGTCACACACACTCACATACACACACACACACATACACACACACACACACACACATACACACAGATTGAGAGATTGAGAGAGATTTCAAAGGAAGTACTATATTAAGGAAAAGTAAGTTGCAAACTGGTACTTTTTACAACATTTCTATTGCAATATCCAACAAATTTGTTCGTTCACTTGCATTTTCCTGCAATTTAGTTATCAAGTTAAAAATTTAGCTACACGGTTTTCCTGCATTTATTTATAGGTTGCGTTAGTTTACGAACGGTATACAGTAGGGAATTTTTATGTCATTATGAATGTTTTTCCTAATTTATTTCAATAATTTATTAGTAAAATGAGTTTAGAATTTTAAAAGAAGTACACGGTGATAATTCTAATCATTTTCCTCCTTCAGGTTAGTGTGATTGACTTGGAATTTTGCTGTAATTTAAAATATTGTCTTTAAATTTACCGTTTAGTTTATAATACCATACTTAAACTTTTCTTAAAGTATTTCCTTTTGGAGCATAATTTTGAAATTGTTTGTAGAATGTTTCGTACTAATATAACTTATGTAGTTTTGTGATATAACCAACGTGTATATTAGATTTCTTCCGTTCGCTTATACCAAAAATATCGTTGCATTTTCAGATTCTCTTTAATTTCCAGGAAATATATAATTTGGCTTTAAATTTTAAAGCTAACACTGGAAAGTATCATAATATATCTTGGTGTATTTAGAGTCTGATGTTGAAATTTTGAAGTAAGATAAGATCACCGTCTATCAAAAATTCAGTAAATGGAAGATAATTTCTCTTTTAAGAATCTAATAATATCCAACTAATCCTCTTATTTCCTGATACCTTTATACCCATCGTCAATACGTTCGATGTTTATTTTTTTCTTCTCTATCTGGCTGTCTGTCCCGCTGTCGGTCTGTCTGTCTGTCTCTCTCTGTATATATATATATATATATATATATATATATATATATATATATATACGCATATATGCCTATGCATATAGACTGATATATAAAGTATGCACACAAGCACTCACACGCATACACACACAAATACGCACACGCACACACACATCTATATATATATATATATACAGAGAGAGAGAGAGAGAGAGAGAGAGAGAGAGAGAGAGAGAGACATACATACATATAGACATTATATAATGTCAAACGAATTTAGAAATGCGTCTTGTATCATTTCTAACGGTAGAAACTGATGTAGTCAGAACTACAAATAATAGTGTGTAAACAATAGGTTAAGAATATTTCAACCGTATTATTTCACATCTCTCGGAGGTTCTATATTCTTATGAAGAAAACACCATACATATTCAACGGTAAGAACAAAGCTACCTACATTGTGCCGAAATCGAAAGGAATGCTTTGGTAAAAGGGTAGAAACAAACTCTTGCTCACGAAAGATTTGGGTTTGAATCGTCAGTGTAGCCTTTGAGGTTTTACATCTAAAAGTTTATTTATAGCTTTAGATACTTTCACACTTACCATTACAAATGTTTAATATATACATATACATATAGGTACTTATGTATATAAGTATACATAAACACTTACATGCATGAAGTGTGAAGAACCCCTTCGGTCATGAATGATCATGGGAGTGCACGTACAATGTTCCCTTCCAGGGCACAAGTCAGAACAAGGTTGCTTTATGGAAGACCAGCAGTCACCCATGCATACCGCTCTCCCCTCTACTCGCCAAAGATGTTATACAAGACAAATGAAAGAAAGACCGATACAGCTTAGTAGTAGCGACGTTGCAACTCATTTCTACTTCTGGATTCGAACTCACTACCTCATGAGAGTGAGTCCGATGCTCTAACCAGTGAGTCCTGCGATGTATATGCGTGTGTGAGTTTGTGTGTGTATCTATGTATAATCCAAACAATAATACGTACATATGTAATTCTATATACATACTTCTCTTAACATGCCTACAGAGACATACACACACGCACACACGCATACACAGAAATACACACTTTACACTCATTCTCACAGTCATATGTTTACATCTCAGTATAAATGTTAATGTTCTCTCGTTAATAGCATCATCAGAACAAGCACTCAGTTTCGATGGAGATAAATGCCATTTAATGAATAGAGGAGTTATACGTGACCTAATTCTTGTTTCATTCTAAGGTAGCGTTGCAATGAAATAAGTTTGCCGTACATTACTCGACAGACATTCAGACACAAATAACATGCATATTCCACACTGGAGTACGAGATAAAAAGAAAACAATGTAAAAAGTAAAATGAATGTGAAAAAAAATGCACCTTTTTTAAAAGGTAGGCGAAATATTTTCGAGGGATCTTGTTTACATACCTTTAATTAATTCAGAGAAGAACAACAATCTAGAATGTTTAATTAAGTATTGTCGTCTAAAATCTATGATAATACATAGGAATAGCAGAATGATAGGCTAATGTTTGTTAAGCTGTGTCTCTGATATGTTGTGAGTGACGTCTTCCAGTTTGATAATAGAAATTTAACGAAATGCATACATCTTTTAAACAGCTCTCACCTATGAATTATGAGGTTGATACAGTTTTATAGATTAAGCATGTGCTTTTTTTCTGCAATGACAAACTCTGTTTTTATCTGTTGATATATCTGAACCTTACAGCGTCGACGACTATGCTAACCGTGCATATAGGTTTCATGAGGTTTTTGGATCCTACTGCGATTCGTGTAATTTCAGTGTGACTGAGCATCTCTGTTCTATTGCATGAAATGATGTTTTTGAAATTAGGGTTACACCTGCAGAAATTATTCAGGGAACATGATATGAATATTTTCTGAATCACTGGATATTCCAAACTCTATTCGTAACATTTAAGGAGAAAGTTGAATATCATATACATTTTTACTTTCTATTTTATGCTTGGCTGTTCTTCAGATCTATGTGTATGATGCTATAAATTTACAGCCAATATCTTCCAGAGTATTATTACAGAAGTGGAAGATCATTTCAGAGGTATAGAAGGAGCGAGTTTAGATGTCTTATTATTAATATTTGCTATAAAGTTTCTCACTATGGCAAGACATATACTTTTCCATTCGGTTTGCGATATGGATTGTAGTTTTTCCATACAGGTCTAGCAAAGCAGCTAAGAAGCCCGCGCAAGACTGCAGCTTCAGGAACTCAGATACCTGTCTATTCGACGATAGCGAAATCAGTTATGTTCCGCAAAATAAAGGCGTCAAAAGGAAAATGCACTGCACTGCAAAACGTTTTACGCCAATTCCTAAACAAAAGGAAAGCTAGAGAGCTGGTTCTCACGCACCGCTGAGAAATAAACAATACAGCAAGGGCTCAAAGAGTACAAGGTCTTTTTTTCTAGCTTAAATAACACATATCATTAGATAGAAGAACTGCAGTGGCCTCTTAAACTTGACGTCAGATACCTTTACAAGTTGTATGTACCTCGAAAATATTTTGATATCATATCTGGAAAACGTCCACCTCAGCCTATTAGACGTATAGTTTAACTCAGTAGTCTTTTCTTCATTCGACTACCCCCATTGTTATTATTTTTTGGTGATCAACCCCATTAAAGCACGTTAAACACTCAACTTAACCAATATATTTCAGTTAAAATGTTAAATGGACATAGAACTGTTCTTAGAGTTTTAGTTATGTTTCCATGTACTTTAATCGCTACATCTTTGGTAATCTCATACGGAATAGGTATGTTATGAATGTGAAAAACTGTTACATACGACACAGTGCGTTATACATATCCCCGTCTGAATATGAAACATGAAGTAGCTCACGTATACCTCAAGTATTTATTAAAGTATATAGATACACACACATAAACACATACACACAAATATGTTGTATATACATATGCAGAGAGGGTGAGTGATTCATATATACGTGTATTTATATACAATATTTGGTTGTCTATAGATGCCATTGTTGCTTTTGTCTCCTACAATCATCAGTTTCAATACTTTGAGACGTTAACTGATTTACATTTATTTCACCGTTCGTTCTCTAACCATGTTATATTATTTAATATGCGTTTGAACTAATATATTATAATAACTCATATCGTAATTCTGTTTTTCTGCCTTTGTTATATGTAATATGAGTTCACAGAGAGTAATATACGAACGAATTTGCAGATAAGTGCAGGATAGAAAGTAAGATATGACATATAAATCACTGTTTTTGTTAAGGATCACGAAAACGTTTGGTGCTTAATTCATGAATAGCGTTTTATTGATTATAGGAATAACGCGCTTAATTAAATATTAGAGACCCCAGACTGTAGCATTTAATTAATGTCATTTGAATACGCAGCATATTGTATTACCAGCGCCTACAGAATCAACACACCACAGAAACTTCAAAATACTCATGTACATGAAAATATAAGAAGGGCACTACTAGCATGGGATACAATATGGCTGATGATAACTAATTAAATTGAAATACTCTGATGTCTGTCTTACAGAAAAGTTCACGCTGTTCACACTAATTCAATTCGAAAAGTGCTAATCATTTTGAGAGGAAGGCACATATCTAAAATGCTCGTCTTGAAAAGAGTTCCTCATAATTTATGACCTATCTGATCTACGGTTAATATTAGTGACTACTTGAAAATGCACTACTTGAAAATGCACTACTTGAAGTTTAAATAAATGTAAATCTGCATTCGTACGCACAAACATAGAAACACACATACGTAATTTAATGTTTGCAAATACACACGCGCGTGTGTGCACCCACCCCCACACACACCTACACACATACAGTGCTTTCAAGCTTATATGAATTGAAGGAAACAGCCATACCAACATCACAAATTGAAAGATCTTGGCAGCAGACAGTAACTTTAGTGCAAGTCAAAGTGAACACTCCCATCATAAATCTATTCACAGAGTAATATCAGAACAGAGCATGTACGAAAAATGACGAATGTGTCGTACACAGGAAGATATAAATGAAAGGAAGATATCTACCAATCCTTAATGAAATCAGCAAAATAAATAAAAAAGAAAAGAAATGAAATATTCACTAAGGAGAAGTACTTCAAAAGTACAACACATAAAAGAAAAGGAGCCCGAAATTAAAACACATTTCTAAAGAGATATCTGCTAAGAAACAAATATATCATGAGAAAGTACACTTCTTTCAAATAGATAAACGAGCTGATTTCAAACCAAAACGGTCTAGAAGGCAGTGTGATAAGCAAATAGGAAGAATAATTTTGTGAATGTGTATCGACGATGAATGGAACGCAATGTCATAACATAATCTGCCACAAACAGTGAAAAGCTCTGGAAGGGGTAAAGCTTTAAATACGTGTCTGGAATGTTCGCCGAGTCAGCAACAATATATAATCATTTAGTGAAATTGAAAGATACAACTGATGAGGGTTGTGCAAGGGTAAAATGTATATTGATAGGTACCGATTTGTAAAATAGCAACATTACATGTTGATTACAGCCTGAAGAGGTCTCAATTAAAATTATATAACGTGGCCGTATGCTCTTCTGGAAAAATATTTTCCTAGTAATAAGAATAAACGCCAGAAAAATTCTAGCAAATAAATTATAAACCTAGCGAAATACAGTAGAAAAACATTTGCTTTGAGTGATGCATGAATTGTCTTTGATAGTGCTCTTTATATTTGGATATATTAAACATGTAAAGAAAACGTCGGTTATCAGCTACTATGATAAATATATCTTGAATAAATTACAGAAACTTATGCAGGTGGAATCATAACATTAGAATCATTCAAATTTCAACCTGTATCTTCCTCCTCTCTGTGATGTGTTTTCTAATATGCATATAAATCTTGACTTTGTTTCAAATATTATGCAAAAATAATAAAACAATTTTTGTATGATTGACGTCATCCAGTAAAATGCTAGAGTCTCATATGTAGGGGAGATTTCTTTGGCGGAATCGAAAGAAAATTTGGTCGAGAAAAATGCGCCAAATCAAGTTTGGTGAATGTGTAAATATATTGTAAACCTAAATATGCCCTATTTCAATCTCTCTCAGGCTCACACGTGATAACCGACGTTAACCCAATAAAACAGACGCACATATAATTTCGCTCACACGTTCTTTTGTTTAATTAGTTTTCCATTCACTTCTATATTTAAGAGATGAGGAATTCTGTGCATTATTTACATTATTTACATTCGATCCCTGAAGAAGGCTGGAGAGTATATCAGCCGAAACGTTGTGTTAACAACAAACAAGATGAGGACAAATATCTGTCGAATGTAAATAATGTAAATAATGTAAATAATGTACTTTACCATTCTTTACATTTGCGTAATATACTTTAATTAGAATAGAATGTCTGTTTATATCTTCATGTCAATTTGTTATAGTTAATTTGGTTGTGGTAGGGAACTTGAATTGAAAGGTATGGTATAACTATTTGAGACTTTGTATAAGAATATATTGCAAATCCTTATTTGTATGGACATTTGTATTTCTTCTCACTAGGCTAATGTATGGAGTTTATCATGCTGTGTGCATGTTACCTGGGTCCAGATGGTACCTGGGTTCAGAAAATTAGGCAACAAAGGGGTTCCTATCCTATGTCTAGATGTGAGTATTTTGGTTACAGCATATACGTTGTGGATGTAAAAGAATCAAAAATATTGGAGGCCTGGAGACATAGCGATGGGGGCACACAAGTAATGACAGGTGTTAGGAAAGATCTATTCAATTGCATTTGCGAGATTTTGCGATCTGAAAGTCAGTTATGTCCAAAATCAGCTGAATTCAGGAAGCAGGAAGATTTACCAAAAATATTGACAGACATGGTCAAATGCTTTGCTGATAATATCAAGTGTAAAACAAAACTGTTTTAACTAAATGTCTAGAGCCTGGGAGGCGATTGACTATCAAAAATTTAGCGTAGACCTCCAGTAGATCTGACTTTGCGACGGTTAAGAAACGGATGATTTAGAATGTTTCTGACGATTACCTTTAATGTCTACCGCATTAGAGATTTTTTTTCCACTTAGGACTGAGACGCTATTCCATGTTTGCAAATATAGACATATATCTCTATTTATAGAGAGAGCAAGAAAGAAAGAGAAAGAGTGAGAGAGAGAAAGAGTCAGAATGAGACAGAAAGAGAGAGAAAAACCGAGAGGAAGTGACAGAGAATAGTTTAAGAGTAATATTGAAAGAGTATACCTGGAGCACGTAGGTTATAATAGAAGAAATATTATCAAACTACACAACCATTACCCTTTTAAGAGAGGAGATGCGTTATTTAGTATTTCATGTATGCAAGGTGTTGAGCAGGCAGAAACGTTATCACACCGGTCAAAATGCTTAGCAGCTTGTCTTCAGGCTTTATGCTCTGAATTGCTTGGCAGTATTCCGTCTGCCGCTACGTTCTGAGTTCAAATTCCGCGGAGGGCGACCTTGCCTTTCATCTTTTCGAGTTCGATAGAATATATACCAGTTGAGAACTGGGGTCGATATAATTGACTTGCCCTTCCCCTAAAATAGCTGCCAATAACATGTACGGCTTGCACTTGAGAATCTTTCTTTTAACGAAATTTCTGTAGTGTAAAATGGGAAGAAAGTTTTGATTTTATGCTTTTATGTTGGTTGTTCTGCAATATAATCTTACGAGGGTGGAAGATGACAAATTTATGGCTTAGGGTAAAAGAAAATACAGGAGAATCACGTAATTATGATTTATTTAACATATTCACCTCTCAGATTCACACATTTATTGCAGCGGTCCTTCAGTTTTACTAGACCATATAAAAGAACTCGGAATTTGAGCCTACAAGCAGGCATTTCAAGATACCCTTAGAGCTAGAAACATTTCAGCACCCCGTCGTAGTAGGATGGTTTCAACGTCTGGGCAATATACTTATGATAATGCATTAAATACGTTTATCGAAGTATCTTCACCTCGTCCTCGCCCACTAGTGGTGTCCGTCCTTTCTCAGATTCATGTAACCAGCCATAGTCAACGACTCTCCAATTCTGTCTCCTTTTTTCCCCACCTTCCGGACATCAAACTTACCCTTGACATAAAGTTCTTATGCACTGTTATTACTTCATTAAAATACGTCCTCGATCTTGGACATAATCCTCAACCTGACACCTCTACATTTCTCGGTCTGGTTGGGCTTGTCCTCTTTCTCAATTGCCTCGCGTTCGCCTGTGAATTTTCCATCTGATCTCAAGATTGGTCACAGGAATGAGAATGGGGCCCCAACAATGCGAACCTGTTTGCCGGCTATGTCGAGGCCAAAATATTCTCTGCGTACATTGATTCTACACCTGAGCTATAGTTATCACACTGACGACCGTATCGGCGTGATCTCACTCTTATGCGCATATCTCGACTCCTACGCCCCCCCCCTTTCATCCACTTCTTTCATCCCGCCCTCGAATTCTACTGTTCTGTTTCCAACACTTCTGTGAAGTTTCTCAACATTTCTGTTATATTCCATCAGTTCCGCCTTACCACTTCAAATCAATATTAACTGATAGATTCACACGCTTACCTCAGCTTATTTCACTCCCACCTTACATACTCCACATTGTCCATCGTTTACTCTTACTTCTTCTGTCTCAGCAAGGTCTGTAGTGACGTCAACGACTTCGAGACATATTCCAAAATAATGGCTTGCCACTTCACCCAACGAGGATACCCTGCGTTATCTAAACTACCCTCACCTATGCCCGATCTGTTGAACATGCATCCGCTGTCTCTAACCGAACCCACTCCACACTTACTCCCTTCTATTTCCCACCTCATTCACCAACCTTCCACCCTACCCCTCCAATCCACAATTCTACAGGCTTCCTACCAACTCCAATTTGACCCCTCAACATCCCACATTTTCCTCGACACACCACTCCTTCAAATGCGCCCATAAATTAAGTGGACATTTGTTCCGTAGCATCGTTTTCACTCCTGACACCTAACGTGAAACCTTCATATGCTCTTGCCCATGCTGTTACACTTCCCCGTTCACTCCAACACACTTGTACGTACCTGCAACCAACCACACTACCGGTTCATTCCATCTACCACACTACCGGTTCATTCACTTGCACCTAAAGCAATATAATCTACTGCATTTTCTGTTCTCTCTGTCACTCCCTGTACCTTCAATTTATCTGACAGTTTGCCGAATATCTCCCGAGAAATCAGATTTTGCAATGACCCCACGATCT
>NC_142934.1:41555713-41638213 GCF_046866305.1 Octopus bimaculoides
GTAACACACTTTAGTAAACCTGATAATTAAGGTGACAAAAAAAACTGAAACCCGAAAAATCTCCTGTTTGATATTCGTAAATTAAACAAACACCACGGCAGTCCAATAACGGAGGGAGAAGCAGTTTGTCAAGTTTTACTTTTCCCTCAAAGCAACATAGAGAGTTCAATTCAGCAGCCCATCTGTAAGCTTCGCAGTGTGTATGTGTGTGTGTGAAGGAGAGAGAGAGAGAAAATATTGCAAACAATGAATGAAGTAAATATTAAATAAATAAATTATATACATAAAAGAGCATTACTACAGATGTATACACCCTCAATTTTTTTGCCTTAAAAAATTGGACACTTTTTACAAATATTTTCTGAAAATACCGCTTAGATGTTGTGTCTTCGGAGTATATAGGGGTTTGTGCAGAAGAAGTTTTGCGAGGTGATGGAGAGAGGAGTTTCAGAAAATTCACACGATCTGATTTTTTTCCTCATAACATTCAGGACGATGGGTATCTTTTAATGAAAATTTATACAGATCTCTTTCAAACCGCATAGATTACGACTATAAAGAAATTTGTAGGGAAATTTTTTCGGTGATTTTTCCCATTTTTTACAACCACAGCCTTCGAAATTATGAGCTTGCTGGGGGCATCATTGTATGAAAAAGTGTTTGAAAACTCCATCTTTTTACACCCCATATTATCCCGCTGTGGACCTATTTTGGCCAATCTTTTTTTGCAGTGCAAAACCATGGGAAGAGCCTATCTGGCAAAAAGAAATCTTGCTAAAAGTTTCAGAAGTAAACTTGATTCAAGGGCGATTTGGATGTTTTTTCTAGCACATCCAAAGACAATCCTCCTCGTTTCTTTATCATTCACGCATATTTTAATGTTTTACAATATTTTCCCCCCGAAATACATTTATATGCTATATAAAAAAAAGAAAATTTGAGAAATTATGAATTTTTGCAACCCCACTCCCTGACCCCGATTGTTTCTGTCCAGAAATTAAAATATTGGAGAGCCTGTGAAGGTCATTGCTGGCATTTATCCACAGTTATTTAAAACAAATTACGGAGATATACTTCCATAGCAAGTGACTTCTTTTGAGATCATGTGCTGAAAGAAAAACAATTGCAGCGTGGAAGATGTTTGTAAACCATTCTCGAATACACAAATGCCGTATGTCTCACTTCAACATTAAAACTTAATTTGTGCCAAAATATTTTCGTCGCTTTAAAACAGTGACCTGTTCACTGACAAAACATCAAAAAATGATGCAGCACGAAATTTTGTCAGTGAACAGCACACACACACTCACACAGACACACATACACACACACACACACAAACACATACACATGCACGCACCGACACGCGCACACGCACATCCATTGCCTTTTATTTGTATGTGTATGTGTGTGTGCGAGTGTGTATTGGTGTGTGTGTGTGTGTGTGAGATGTGTGTGTCACTGTTGAAGTGTGCTTGGAGACTATGAATAAGGTGCAAGCTTCGAGTACTTGTCGGTAACCATTTTTTCTCCTCGTCTTCTAATACTAATTACCTAACACTGTAGGCTCTTCTCACAGCTATCGCGTGTTAAAACTTTATACGGTTATTTTTAAAAAAATCATTCAATAAATAACGTTTTTTACATTACGTATACATTAATAGCGAATTAAAACTTAAAAGAGAAAGTGCGAGGCTTTGCAAACGCAAGTGGAATACTCCGCAGTGAATGCAATGCATATTTAAATTTGGGATGCGAGAAATTGGAGTTTAAATAAAAATTCAATAAACTTGAGAAATCGAATCTATAGGAAATTTTTAGGAAGATGAATTTAGAAAAATATTTCCAAGCGGTCAACTCTTTAATAATTGGTTTCCTTTAGTACTTTTAGTAATTCTTACATGCCTAATTAATAAGCAGCTTTCTCCATTATAGTATAAATATCAAAATGTAATGTTGCAAAGATGCGCAATTATTTAGTTAGATTATCATGAATTTAATACTATCCTAGCTACAATATATATACTGAGATTAATATTCAATTTATCAGATGAGATGCGAGCATATCCTCGCAGAGAATACCATTCTAGCTTTTCCTATTATTCGAAAAAATCTAGTCTTACAGCTGTTTTCTGGATATCCCCGAATATGGGATATTCTGTCATCAGAGAAAAAATAGTGAAAAAATAATGAAAAAGAGAATCGTATATATTTGTCAGATGGTGACATAGAGGGAATGAGAAAACGAATAAGGAGACGGAAAGAAAGAAGAAAAAAAGAAGCATAACAGTTCATAGTTAAACGTTCCGAAATTGGAGAACACAGAGCATGACTCCTTAGGTGTAATCCTGCGTAGATCCATATGAGTTAAGACCCTGACATAGTAGACATCCCAATAAAAATGATGCGAATATATCAACGTTCAGTAACAAAATGGTAGCGGAGAGGTTGATAGAGAGGGGGGGTGATTTTAAGTATCTGTTATAGGATAAATTAAGGTGAATAGGAGTATGATGTCTAAGAATTGTCTACGTTGTAGCTGAGAAGATAAGAGGCACGATGAAGAGGTAGATGAAGATATGGTAAAATAGAGCAAAATGAAAGGAATTTAGAGAGAGTAGCAGATATATGTGGTAGTCTGAAAGTCTAAAGTTGTTGGGGAGGAAATTTAATAGCACATGCTTGTGTCCGTTCTGGCTACGGTCAGTGGCTGTAGAGTTATTTTAGCAATAGAGTTATGGGTATGTAGGTAGTCGAGAATTGAAGGGCAAGTTGAATGTTAAGTTATTTATGAGTGGGTGTTAGTGTTAGGGGATTTATTGTGTTAAGCTTTTAAAATAAATTAAGGATAAATTAAAGAATTAATGTTTATCTCATAGTGGGAAGATGTAAGGTAGATAGAAAGGATGTAAGATATAAGGTAGGAATAAGAGTTCTAGAGATATAGAAGGGGTATGTGTTTATGATAATTGGAGATGGTATGTGGGTGCTATGTGTGGGGGTGTGATTACATTTAGATTTATGAAGGAATTTAAAATTGCGGAAGAATTTGTTAACACGTAATGAAGGGCACGTTGTATTTATTAAGTAATTGTGGAGAGTTGTGTTTTAGTTATAGGGATAAGGTTTTAAACCCCAAGTAGGATAAATTTAATCATTGTTTGTTAAGAGTAGGTTTGAATTTCTTAATAAAGTCCTTTTCTTTGCATTTTCTCTCAATTTCATTCCGGTTGTAAAGTTTATGGAATGGAAATAAAATAAAAGTTTGATGACTAAAATTGAGAGAAAATGCAAAGAAAAGGACTTTATTAAGAAATTCAAATCTACTCTTAACAAACAATGATTAAATGTATCCTACTTGGGGTTTAAAAATCTTATCCCTATAACTAAAACACAAAAAATCTCTCAAATGTCATCATTTCTAAAAATAGCCAAACACCTACTGGGGTTCAAAAATCTTATCCCTATAACCAAAACACAAAAGATCTATCAAACGTCATCATTTCTAAAAATAAACTTGGCATCAACTCTAAAAATAGCCAAACACATACTGCTGCTGTCCAAAGGAATAGGTATAAAAGACAGAAAACCAGCCAGTCTATTACAGTCTGTCATACCGGCCATGATGAAATACCACAAGGTATAGAAAATACGTATTCGCCTTTATATATTTATATATTTAATCCTTTATATTGAACACTCAATATTTCATATATTCAATAAGACATTCAATACTTCATTTCATTGTACCGTCCATCTTTTTTTATATTATATATTATATATTCCATATTCTATATCCCACATAAATTTTACAAGAATATAAATAAAAATAGCATAAAAAACACAGAGTTGAAACTCTTTTAAATAAAATAATATATATATATATATATATATATATATATATATATATATATATATATATATATATATATATATATATATATATATATATATATATATATTCTAAACTTAGCTAAAGAAAGAGTCCTTTTAATAGACCAAATGTATTTCAAGCATTTATGTGAGAAAGTCATTCTAGATATTCAGAAGTGTAACTTTTTTTAGGTGAAATCACAATTAAAATATTTTTAATCAGTACTTAATCTTCAATGTTCCAGTAAATATTTTCATGAAACTTTCGATTGATTTCATTAATGGGTATTCTAATGAGTTATAACATTTCCTGAATGGTGACAACTCTCTGTAAAGGATTGATTCTGTACCTTATTATTATATGTTGCTCTTTATGTTTCAGGGCACAATCTTGCTTTCTGCTCCCCAACAATGGGTTTTAGGATGGAAAGTTGAGAAAACTTGTATATTATGCTCCAGTGGTAAAACCCGTATTTTGTAGACCTGTATTAATGTCCATTTTGTTCCTGAGTTATTTTATATCTATCATTGTCATAATCATGATTTCCTTTGGATTATATTTGTATTGTCATACCAGTGTAATTATCGACTATATTCAACATTTGTCCATTTTTAGTTATCGGTAAATGTTTCCTCCACAAATTTGACGCATATGTGTTCATAAATCGTTGTCTAGAACACAGAAATACACAGAGGAGGAAACATTCAAATACACATGAACTACCATTCATTTTTGTTTTTAATGTATATTCATTATAACCTTTACGGAATTTTGCTACATTTTTCATGTTTGAGAAGCTACTTTAAATCCTATTCGTGCATCATTTCCATTTTTGGGAACATATCATGCACTTCTGTATGTCTCTTCAAGAATGAATATTTTTTATTTAAATCTAAAATTAATCCTCTATTTTCGTGCAGCGCAAATTTAATCCTTCAGTAGCCTTATATTTGCGTTATTTACGTTTCTGAGATCTGTTCGAAGATATTTTGGCATGCACACACAGATACACACACACGTATATACATGTGCATATATATGGGCGGAATATACGTGTCTAATGTACGGAATAGGTGCGTCATACAAAGTTAACACACGATACGTATATCCGTGTAAATTTTGCCTCTATAAGGATCTGGACTTGTCTTGCGCATTAAGCAGGTCCATTTAAAAACGGTTAAGAACGGACGTAAAGGTAATAGCTATTATAGACGGAAGCCATAGAGGATGGACTTCTAGCATCACGCCAATACAATGAACTAAGTAAGTTAAAGATTAAAAGAGTATACCCGTTTATACATTTCATATCCTTCCTTCACTTTAAACAGTTTTTACTTGCTGCGTGCCGTTTCAGATTGATATAAATAAAATCCAAGTAAATAATCTCTCTTACATCCTCTCTTGTCACATACACTCTGGTTCCGACTTCCAGTATATACTTGACAAGAATATCAATGAGATTGAAAACAATGAAGCTTATAATAGTTAATGTTCTGTGTTTATCGGTAGAATGCCTATTGTTGTGAATGGGAATAATAATTCGATAATCTAGATTTTGACATTTCTTGTAAAGTTATGTAGTCACCAACATATATTAACAGGATTTAAATGGTTATATGCTCAATCATTGTGAAATCAAATGATACAATTCCAATGGTGTTAGTCTCTTTTGGATTTTCAGCGTTTAGTTTTTATTGCTGAAAACGATAACAAATGTCCCACGAGAGAGTAGTTCTCGCTTTTAATATGAGAGTAGTCAGATCAAAATACAGATACGTAGATATACGATTCTTCTTAAAAATAATAATGTACGGAATGGTTAGCATGTAATTTATTGATATGCTATTGCTCGACATACCATTATTCTGTTTTAGTTATTGGCATTATGCTTTGATACATTTATAATTATCTATGTTTCTGTTGTTTAATTTATTAGAAATATTAAAATTAGTTGTTGCTCATAATATTATTCCTTTTCAAACTATGAGATGAAAAAACCCATATTTAATCAGATCTAAATACTTTAAACTGGAATTGCCACACTTTGAATTACACATTCTCAGATGCAGTTTGTAAGATGAAATGAAAAATGCATTGCACCTAGAGTGGATTATTATGGACAAAAATAACTTAAAACTTGTAGAATTCCATGAAAACGATATAATCTGTATGGTGAATTGAAAATTTCACATTTCTGACGTTGTACCCAAGAAAATGTTAGCGTCAATAATCAAGTGAATAGTCTACGCCGGAGAAATTTCTACCCAGGAACTATTGCTAACTTCCCGAAATATTTGGCTTGGCAACGCTACTGCTGAGGGCAGCGCTGGCAGTAATTACCGATTCAAAACAAATTCCAGACATGGAAGAACCGTTTGTTGGGTCTCTATCTGATGCAGACAGAGCAACGAAAGAGTTTTACGAGTTTATAGTCCGAGTATTACTTAATGATGTGTATTTGCCAAACATCTGTTGTCGCGGATATTACGGATCTCTGCATGAATGGAATCCAGCCTAGAACCTGAAACAAAGTGTTGGACTTTGAACCTGCTATTCATGATTAGGGACATCGATGTTTGTTGTAGTTTAATTGACTGGCCCTCCGAAACTGTCCCTCGTATTGCGGAAATTTGTTTATTGTCGATATTCGTTATTTACGTCATCGATTTACACACAAACTATGTAAGAGCTTCGTTATATATTTTCGTCATTTGGTATTAACCTCCATTTCTTTCAGCCGCTGTGACTAGGGTGTAGTAGAAGATACTTGCCCGGGCTACCAAGCAGTGGGACTGCACCCGGTTTGCGAGCAAGCTTCTTATCACACATTCACTACTTTATATATAAATACGAATATATATATATATATATATATATATATATATATATATATATATATATATATATATATATATATATATATATGTATGTATATATGTGTGTGTGTGTGTGTGTGTGTGTGTGTACATGCGTATATGCATATATGCGTATATATGAATACATATACATACACACATACGCACACACAGAGACATATATATATATATATATATATATATATATATATATATATATATATATATATATATATATATACATACATAGTAGCATTATGTGAAATATAACGCACAGTTCAATGAAAGTTGTGAAAGCGTGTTAAAGTGTGTGAAAGAGAAAGGGGATGACAGAAATCAAGCTAGAGAGAGAGAGAGGGAGAGAGAGTGGGAGAGAGAGAGAGAGCGAGAGAGGGAGAGAGAGAGAGATAGAGAGAGAGAGATTTGGGAAGAAAATAAAAGTAACAGAATATGTAGAATAACGACAGAATTTATATTTATATGCTGAATTGAAAATCTGTATAGCTGAGCATGTATATTGCGTTATATATATTTTTGTGTATCTCCCTTGGCAAACAGGACACAGTCGTGTGTCGATAAGCCAGCTGGAGGAGATGTCCTCCTGGGGCTAAAAGCAACAGTAACATCCACCCCTAGGGGTCAGCCACACTTAAGTGGCAATATACTACACTTTATATATATATATATATATATATATATATATATATATATATGTGTGTGTATGTGTGTGTGTGTGTATGTATATATATATATATATATATATATATATATATATATATATATATATATATATATATACAAACACACACACACACACACACACACACAAATAAATATATAGCTGTGTGTATATGTGTACGTGTGTATGTCTTTCTATATATGCATATATGTGTGTATACAGCTATATAACCATACCATATATTACAAATAGTTTTGAAGACATTATATATGTACATGCATTTTGTTTATACCCCTTTATAAATATATCCGATATAAAAGATTTTGTTGAGTCTATTCCAACTTATTTAAAATCAGTTTCTCCAAAGGAAATATCTCTCTGTTTATTTGTTACCTAATAAAGATACATAAACAAATTGATATACAGACTTTTTATGGATTTTGTCTACATTTCGTTTAAAGTTTGTCTATTTCCTGTTTCCCCATATTTTAGCTATTTATGTTTTTCCTAAATATACCGTCATTACCTTTTCATTTTCTTAATGCGTACATACACCACACCAGTCAAACTCACGCGCACACATACGCATTTGTGTGTGCGTGAGTGTGTGTGTTTTGCATTTCCCACTGTATATACTCTTTATTTTATATTGATAACTGCAAAGTTGCTTTTATTCTTACATTCCAAAATTGATTCCTTATAAAATGAAATACTCATCACTTTAATTGTAATTAAATATCTATTATTTACATAGTAATTATATGATTTATCTTTTCTCCATTCGAGACATGGAAACCGCTATTGAACAAAAGAATTGACGTTTTTAAATATAATTGAGATTCTTTCGATTTGCATTTTCGTAAGATCCTGCTTTGAAAATTTATTTTCTGCTAATTTTCAAGCTGACGCAAATGCATTGCTTCTATGATCATTACATTAAAATAATAACGTGCTTAACGACATATCAAAGAATTCGAATGTTGAATTACAAGGATATATTGTTTCAGTGGCTTAGGTATTAATGCAATACATATAGTAGTCTTCTCTAATTTATATTCTTTCTGTTACTACTACTACTACTACTACTACTACTACTACTACTACTACTACTGCTGCTGTTGCTGCTGCTGCTGCTGCTGCTGCTGCAGCTGCAGGCTATTTCATTTCGTGGGGATGTTATCTTGAAGTTTGATGACTACAAGTCTCCCTAAATCTCGAGAATATTTCCTAGCGTTCTTCCAGAATATACGATGGTAGTTTTCTGCTGGTCGGCAATGTGATTCAAGTTCAATTTCTTTCAGTCTTTTAAGTAGCAACTTGAGTGTTATGCCAAGTGTTATTCCATACAAATAATTGTTGTCGTTTTATTACCATAGAAATGATTGTCTTTTTATTACAACAGTTCTCTGGCTAAATCCTTATATTTCTCCATTTTTTTCAGGTTCTATGGTATCGACCCTTTTATCATAGTGAAGTGCAAAATACATGACCTTGCACTGTTTGTTGACTTTGTTCTTCCTAATTATGGCCCATCTTCTTGCTTCAATTGTATAGTCTGTCTTTATGTCGATGTCACATTTGATCTTTTAATCCGCATTGTCTACCGCAGCCTCTGGTATGTGTTCATACCACTTTACTGTTATTTTGAAGCTACATACTCCACTGACATTCCAATGTACTCTTTTGCCTTTCAGTAATATCTGCGCTTGTATTCCTTTTGTGCATTCACTCAAAATGTGTCTGATTCTCTCTTTTCTTGCAAAACGTGTTCTCGGAATTTTGTCGATTTTTTCGTTTATCAGATTTGTTCTAAGTGCTTGTGCCTGTACAATTAAAACGTAGCCTATAATAATAGGCTTCAATTCCTGTATTTTCGTTTTGTTGCATGAAACGGACATGCAGTTCAGTTTCTTTCCATTTGTTCATTCTGTTGTTCTTCCTTTTTCTGTCTGAATTCTTCTTTTGTCTGTGTAATTTTGTTTTGTATCTCTGGCTGCCGTAAGTATTCTTCCTCTACTCTGCACAACATAACTTTTAGCCCTAGTATCGAAGTGTCTTCTGCATTAAGTATTCCTTTGCCACCTTCCTTTTAGAGAGATACTGTCAGTCGGTATTGCTTTGGGGACGCAAGGCACTATGCATTGCTAACAGCTTTCTGGTTCTGCACGCCATCTTTCTCTATTTCAGAAGGGGGTAGGATATCATAATACTGACATTATCCACGTATTCATGCCGTTAATGATGTTCCCTCAAATTTAAATTGTTTGGAGCACCTTCCTAAATCTCCACTTGTAAAAGTTAGTAACCTTCCCTCTGGTTTCTCTTTCCATTATCATATCGCCTTGCTGTACTAGGAGATATTTGTATACGACATTATTCCATCGGGATCGAACAATATTCTTTAGTGGTAATTTAATGTCATCAAAGTTTACATTGTTTCCATTTCCATAAAACTGAAGGTCATCCATATAGACTGGGTAATTTATTATTATGTTGGGGATTTATTCTTCCTCTTTACTCGTATCTCATGGAATATTCTACTGTCCGTATATATATATATATATATATATATATATGTGTGTGTCTGTGTGTGTGTGTGTGTGTGCTCGCGCGCATATACCCGAACAGCTGACAACAAAGACAACAACAACTACAACAACAACAACAACAATAATAAATATAATAATAATTCTTATTATTGTTGTTGTTGTTATTTACTTTTAATCCACATGTTTCATACAGTCACTTGTCGGGACAAATAGAGGGCAAGACATGATGATATATGACTCAAGGCTTGGGAAGTTGGCGTGGCGATAGCAGTAGAAAAATATCTCCATATAATAGAATAGAAATATCTAAATTGATAAGGGATTTCTAAGGATGTGGCCAGTTATTAAAAGTTCAATCTTTTGGATTTCTGTGAGACATGGTTATTCAGGGATGTTGTCAAGATGCTTCTGACATCCCATTTTTAATAATGCCTTGGGCACCTACGAAGACAGCAACAGTTTGTGGTTTAAGATGGCCTCTCTTTTGTATTTTAATTTTCAGGTCCTTGTGTTTACAGATTTATCAAACTTAGTAAATATAATCTACAGAACTGATCTTTGAGCAGGATTTGCTCGATATCGAATAGATTGTCCACGAGGGGTGTGTGTATATATCAAAGGTATGAGTGCGTGAATGTGTGTGTCTGGTGCCTATAAATGTGTATCTGCTACGAGTATGAATGTGTGTAGTTCTGCGCGTGTGTAAGATGGCGTATGATTAAGAGCCGATAACAGCATCTCGTTGCTGCGTATGTAGATGTTTGCTTGTCTGTGTACATACGGGGCATGTATATCTCTGGATCTATTTATCCATCTATCTATCTATCTATCTATCTATCTATCTATCTATCTATCTATCTATCTATCTATCTATCTATCTATTTTTCTATGTATTTGTGTGTCTGTTTTCTATCTGTATATCTATTTATACTACTACATACACATATACTTATATATATATATGTTGCTGTTGTTGGCACTCCGTCGCTTACGACGTCGAGGGTTCCAGTCGATCCGATCAACGGAACAGCCTGCTCGTGAAATTAACGTGCAAGTGGCTGAGCACTCCACAGACACGTGTACCCTTAACGTAGTTCTCGGGAATGTTCAGCGTGACACAGTGTGACAAGGCTGACCCTTTGAATTATAGGCACAAGAGAAACAGGAAGTAAGAGTGAGAGAAAGTTGTGGTGAAAGAGTACAGCAGGTTTTGCCACCATCCCCTGCCGGAGCATCGTGGAGCTTTAGGTGTTTTCGCTCAATAAACACTCACATCGCACGGTCTGGGAATCGAAACCGCGATCCTATGACCGCGAGTCCGCTGCCCTAACCACTCGGCCATTGCGCCTCCACTATATATTTATATACCTATGCATATACATATACATCCATGTTTGCATGCATGCATGCCCGCGCACATGTTTCATTTTGGGAAAAAATTCCGAAATCGGTGTTATCGACACCTTCACGTCAACAACTTCCCTTCAGATACGTGTGAAATATCATTCACCTGGAAAGAGGAATAAGGATTAAAGTCAGGAAGGGAAACAATTGAAATTGAATTAATAGTAAAGAAAAGAAAAAGAAAGTATATGTCTATTATTTATAAATATTTCGTGATCGATAATACTTTGAAAAGAATTGAAAACAACGTATGTATGTTTGTGTATGTGGATGTGGTCTATGAAATTGATAAATTTAATATAACTGATGATAACATTTAGCAGGTTCATGTTGATTAAAATACCAGCAGGTGCAGAGCAAAACCTCCTACCACTGTTCAATTGTATTTAGCATCTCAGACTGTCACTCACTCTATTCTCCTCTACCAGCATGACTGGAATGTGAAACACATTGAGTTTATTATATATGAGATATTTATTATTCCTTTTACACTCATCTGGTGTGTTGTTTGCTATTTAATATTTGCCGTTCATAGTAAGTTTTAGTTTTCATTCAACACATTATTATTCCTATACCTGACATCGTTATTAATAATAATGTTTAATATGTTTATGCTTGTGTCTGTTTGTTTATGGTTGTATATGTATGTTTGTTTTTGAGTACATGTGTTTGCAAGTGTGAGTGTACATATGTATCAACATCTATAATTATGTGTTCATGATAGCATTTCAGTATTTTGAACTTTATAATTTTTTCTTTATCAATCACCAACGTAGCAAGCTGACAATGTCCGTCTATTTTACTGGAATCATTCTTTATTTTCTATCACCGATCTCACATTCGATTTTTATCTTTGACAGCCAGTTAAACACGCAACGATTTCAACGATAGCGTCTGTAATGTGTCACCTTATTTTCCCATTTAATTTCCGTTTTAGCAGTACTCGGCTTTACAAAATAGATATTAATTTAGAAGTAAGGAGAAAAACGAAATCAAGGAACAAATAAATGAGTAAAAGAGGAAAAAAGACGTATGCTCATAAAACATCACGATAACTTCTCTTCTTTTATTGTTATCATTAATGTAATATTTGCAGCCTGAAATGTCATATATGTTATCGCTCTATTGTTTTGTACAAATTCTTTTTTTTTTTGTTTTACTTCCCCCGACTAAATTTTATTACACTTTATTTTTCAGAGCTCATCATGGCAGAATATTTTGTCTGCAGTGTGTGTGTATGTGTGTGTGTGTGTGGTGAGAGATGCTTCGTTTCATGTCTGTCCATTTAAATGGGGTGAGCCTGTTGCTTAAAGCTTGGAAAACATTTTCCTCCATGCAAGACAAAGTACAAATAAATATTGTACCAAAAGAGATTACAATAAAAAAAGTGATGGCAAGCAAATATAACCGTATTTGAAGTGGTGATAGTTGTAAATCGGCAAGGAAAATTTGTTTTAATATTGTCGCAGAACAAGATATCACTGATGATCAAAGAACCTATACCGTCTCTTCCAGTATTATGACAAGTAGGAACAGTAGTAATTCCAGTGGAGGGGTAATAGCAAATTCCACAAGAGTTTACTTCCTTTCCAATACGTCTTTGATAATAATTATCTCAAATGCCACTACAAGCAACTCCATGCAGAATCTAATCTGTACACCAATACCAATATCAATACCAATACTAAAATGTCAGTTTAGTTTTTAGAAAGAGGTCACAATATAACAATAGCGTCCGGATTACGTTATGCGTGAAAAAAAATATGGTTTCCTCCCTGCTACAATGGCTTTGTTGAGGTGTGACCTGGATGAGGTGTGATCTGGAGCTAGACAATATTATCGACAACATCACGATCACATCATATATATTTTGTCCATAAAAACAAATAACTAGGCGCTTGCCAGTGGAAGCACTAAAACATAGAGTAAAACTAAATTTCAGGATGCCTGCGTATATGAAGTGAGGTGCAGCCAAAACGTTCGGAGCAGTAATTTAAAATTATCTATCGAACGAGTAATTAAACAGCAATGAGCCATGGAAATTAACATACATGTATGCAGGGGTTTGCGCAGGCTTAACGTGCTCAGTCGGGGTATAGCATACTACGGCGTTGTAATAAAGGTAGGGAAAATGGAGGACATAGGAAGGTAATTAACACAAACCTGCCGTGGTGTACACTTCAGTCATCCTCTTCAGTAAATAAATATATATATATATATATATATATATATATATATATATATATATATATATATATATATATATATATATATATATATGTATGTATGTATATATATATATATATATATATATTTACATACATATACATATTTACATATATATATGCATACATACACACACACTGACAGAAAGACACAAACACACACAAACACACACACACACACACACACACACACACACACATACACATACGTTGCTCTGTGTGCCTTTTCGTTAGCAGTTATATGGGACTATCAGTATGTATTTTAAGCACCAAATCTGGGCATTTCCCCATAGGTTATGCGACTTCGATTTCTTTGATGAAGGAACAATGATATATATGTTTGTGTGTGTATGTGCGTGTGTGTGCGTGTGTGTCTGTGCGTACGTGCTTTTGTGTATGTGTGTTTGTGTCTATACTGTTTCTTATCCTACGTGATTTTGTGTGATGTTATTACTTTTCACATACTACATCCCTTCAATCATATGAAGACACGTAGTCTGCCAAGTTAGAATTTAAATCTATATATGTGAAGGAAATTAAATGAAATAGAACGAATGCAAAATACATTTTCTATAACGATTGCTAAGCCACCTTCTACAGATCAATAGTCAGTGCTCTCTTTTATGTTTTTTTCAAATACTACAGATTTTATACGAGGAGACAGCTGAAGTGAGTATAAAATCGAGAACAATACGAAAATATATTTTTGCAAATTATTTGAACAAATTATTGAAGATTGTTTTTTTTTTATTTACATATGGTTCTATAAACCTGGTACATATTTCCGGTCAACGAAGCGCATTTCATCATCGAAATCGATGTCCTGTGCTGAAGAGAGGCAAGTAATAACATCACGACTCTGGCTGGACAAGTAGTCAAATAAATTGGCAAATTCTTTGACTGCAGCTGAATTGATACACCAGCCAAAAAGAAAACGCAGCAACTGGTAAGTGGTTCATGAACTTTGACAAATCTGGGTTGATCGATAGCTTCAATAGTTTGCATATCTAGCATAATAATTCATCCAGGGCTATTGTGTCACTATGACCAATATCGCTGTATGATCTCAGTGGACAGACTGGAGATGAAAGTCAGCAGATATTTGATCTAGTACCTTGTCTTAAAAGGCAGCCTAAGCAGCAACAATCTCCTCGGTTCCACCGAAATTTTATGTGTATCTTTCAGCAAATAATTCTTATTAAGTCCTATTAAGTATTTATTTATCAACAGATGAATACTCCATGTCGGCAGAGAATGTGTTTCGCTGAGGCAGAGCTAGCCATTGCGGGCAGGAGATGACAGCCTATGATGGGGGTTTCGTTCCGTAGTCATGGAGTCTTCGGAGAAAACGGGAGACATTGGTGGAATTCTCTCTATACTTGCACTTAAGCGAATGTATATACTACGCGAAACTCCCCTTAAAGTAATTGGCCGTCATGCAGGTGCATGTTTGCATGTCTTATAGTATTCAGTGTTAGAAGACAGATCATCTAAACAGGAGTAGCTAAACTTGAGATTATGTGAATTGAAGAGCTTGTAGCATTTTAGCCCTTCAGGAAGGCTTCATAGTCAATGACAGCGAACAGCTAATTACGGTGTGAATACTTTGAGTAACATGCATTCTTCTAAATGAATTGAGAGAACTTGGAAATATATGTCAATAATATTTTGTATGTTAATGTATAAATGAGCTGTTAAACTGGAGATGTAATACATCATGCCTACATTTAGTTTTCTGTTCCTTCTTTTCATTCCTTACGAGATCTGATCAATACGTATCCGGACTGTTACCATAGTAACGAAGCTAAAGCACACAGGGTGAATCAGCTTGGCACAGATTGACCTTGAACTCTGCTGAGTATACGAGCCGCACACAAGTGTGAGAGTGGTTCAGGCATTTCCAAGATGACCGACAAAATGTCGATATTCACGAACGTTCTCGGAGACCTGCAACGTGCAGTAGAGAGAATAACATCGCAGATGTGTATGCAGCTCTGAAGAGAAATTGTTGAATCATCTTCTGTGAGTTATCAAAGGATATGCAGATTAGTTATGGTTCAGTTCAGTCCATTATCACTGAAGATTTGGGTATGAGACGCGGCTCTGCCATGTTTGTGCAAAAACTGCTTTCATCAGACCAAGAAAGCATTCGGATTTCAGTTGTATAAGATCCCCTTAATTTTGTGGAGAATGATGTAAACGTTTTGAAAACTTTGCGTAGGCCTCTGAGCAGGCATTGCCAAGCATTTGCTAAAGTCTGATGCAGGTGCTCAACATTCTCTGTCATTTTCAATAGGATGATCACAAGCTACACACCTTTCTTCGAAGCATTGCTTTAAACAGGAGAAGTGCGCTAGAACGTTAAAACACAGTGCGCATGCACAACATAGTCCAAAGTCCACTGCGTGCTTTAGCTTCATTACTATAGCAACAGTTCGGATACTTATTGATCAGACCACGTATTTTTCAGTTTGCGTCTCAAACATTTAGCTATACTACGGCACCTTGTTTTGTTTTCAGCATACGCATATACTTTCACATTCCTGCTTTGAATTTCTACTATTATCTCTGTTCTGTTTATCATCTTATCATAGTATTCACGCATATAACGTTATATCTTAATTACACCAATATATTCGCTTTCATATGGTTTTATTCAAAGTAGCTTTTCATTTATCGCATTTTTTTATATAGCCTGGCTATTTTTATCCTGCACTAGGAAGTGCAGTTATATATGAATTGGATATGTGCAGTGTTTTGCTTTACTTTTGGTGTTGTTATTGTATTGAGACTGCCCTGTGTGACGTGTTTAATATCAATTAGCGCTATTTTCTATATTATGTACACATACGTGTCCTGTTCCTTGTTTGGCAATTATTTATTTGTTTTCCATCATTGCGAAATCGCCTACTATTATAGAGATTGTTTATGTTTTCATAGCTAGAGATATTTTTCCACCCCTTTTATTAGTAATTAAGTTTCTTTGGGACTTATATGAACATGACACGTTCACCGAATCGTAAATAGATCTTTACAAATGATAAAAAAGAAAACTATCTGGTAGATTTTCCTTAAACTCCCACGTTGTGTGTTTTTGGCATATTTCAGAGCAAGAATTCTTTGCAGTTTTGAGTGAACTTTTCTCGTTCTTGCTAGTACTGTCTGTTATTTCTCTGTATTCATTGTGCTTGAATACCCCAAATTCTAACAAACAGCTTTACTTAGCTCTACTTGGGTCGCCAGTGCCAACGTCATTAGTGTGTTCTTTCCCATTCTTAGACCTTCATCAATAATCATATTACACCCCACTCCCATTGTGGTTTCTGGTGATGTCGTTCTTTTCTGTTTCGCAGTAAAAAAAACAACAAAAAAACACATCAACTTCTGTTTAATTCCTCCCTTTTTCAAACAAAGCAGAATTTTTCATGTTGTCTTTTTCAGCTCTCTCTAGTACTGGCCAAATTCTGGCTGTTCTTAACATCATTTCATCATGACTTTCTGTAGGCTCAATTGTCATTTGTTATCGCAGACTTTATTTTGCATTTGTTAGCCGACAAGAAATCAGAAAATATTTGGTTTTTCAGGCTTCATATCGTTCATGAATAATTTTCACTAGATATATTTACAAACCTACGATGCGTATTTTGTAATAATTTTTTCTAATTGAATACTGTCTCTAACATATTGTGTCCCACATAAACATAATTATTCTCTATCACATTCCGAGTGGTGCATTTGAAACTTGTTTCCTTTATTTCCCTCACCCATAGTTTTAGTTGTTGGAGCATCCAATTCTGAAAATTACAAAAATTATTTTCACTGCGTCAGCTGGAGTATTGATTAGTATCTCTTCTCTTGGTTCTGCATCAATTTCAATTTTATTCTTAACCCTTTTCCGGATAAAAATTGTTTACGATTAATCTAAAGCTGCTTGTTTTGTCCGAAGAATACATCACCACGGAATTTTCCATGGTGCTGTATTCTTTACAAAACAGTACGAATCTCTGTGGTTCATCTTGATTTATTATATTTCTCTAGTATATATCTCTTTGATTTGATTAAGATTTGCTCTTCATTTCAGTAAGTACAGACACTTTTCATATTTTTTCAATATTTTCCTAAACATATGTTTTCCAGCATGTGTCTTTTGATGCACCTGCTTGGGTGGATTCGAGGGAGCATTTAAAGAATCTTATAATAACTGAAGTTACTCGATTAATTATTTCATTCAGATTTTAAGCTGAATGTAGATGTCAAGGCTTTGATTGCTAAATGTTAGTTTATTTTTTCGCATGTTGTATTTATAATCAGAGTGGTGTGTAAATTTGAATCTCTAGAAGTTTATATTTATTAAAACAATCGATATATTGCCAATAAAGCTTAAAGCTAAAAAAACGTAGACGCAGGTCATTAAAGAAAGCCTTTTAGCATTACAATTAGGTAATTATTAAAAAAATATGTCTTAGAGGTCTTTTGAAAGATACAGTCATACATTGCATGTGCTTAAAAAAGAAATCAATTTCTTATTTATCGATATAAATATATATATCAATGAATCACATACGTAGATACCTACCTACCTACCTGCCTGCCTGTCTACACACACACACACACACACACACACACACACACACACGCACACACACACACACACACACGCACACACACACACACACAAATACACACATATACAAGAGATATAAAGAATATGAAAAAATAATTATATCAGAATCAAGGAAGAATAAAGAGCCATAAAAGTTAGAATTATAATTACATAGCGAATATGCACGAAGTATTATCATCGCAAGAAATAGCAGCCGGTAAGATATCGGCGCTATGTAGAATTTCACTGAGTGTTCACAGGCTGAGATGTGTGTGGGCGGTGAATAAACGAAAATTCTGCCTTGCCTCGCTGAAGGCATTTTAGGAAATGAAGGATAATTCAATACTGCAGTTCTGACTTTTCGTATTGAGTAGGAATGAATCCGATTGGCATTCTTCAGTTGAACGTACCGTTAATGACGAAAATTTCCAAAAAAATATTCACTACGTCTCAGCTTATTTATTCGGTTGATATTCTCATCAGCGAAAAGATATGCAATAGGTAAAAATATTATTAAAAATAAATATTATTACAATCCAGCAAGAATAGAGCACCGTAAAATGTAGAATTATAAGTACAAAATGAATTACAGATACTTACACATTTATGTGTGTGTGTGTGTGTGTGTGTGTGTGCGTGTGTGTGTGCATGTGTGTTTGAGAGTGTGTGTGTATACACAGAGATGTGCGTATATATATATGTACGATGGGCTTCTTTCAGTTTCCCTCTACCAAATCCACTGGACCATGGTGCTACGTGGTGGGACTGAACCTGGGGCCATGTTGCTGGGGAGCGAGCTTCTTTATTTCATAAAGATTGGCCATAAAGGCCTTATACAGAAAAAGGGAAGCTGCGCGCTGGACATAATGTTATGTGAAAAAAGTGATGATTAATGAATAAATGGGAGGAAAAACAGCGCCCGCCGACTCTCGGATCCCCGAAAACTTTGTTCTTTTATATGTGAGGCAACAAGCCTCTTACACTGTTCGTTATGTTCATTGCTAAAAAAGGAGGCATTACGCCTCTTTGTTTTAAACAAAATATGGTTTCAAACCCTTCCTCAATTCATAACATTGAGGCTCTTCAACTTTTTATCGATATTCCTCCCCAACATCGCTTGTGATCATACCTTCCACCAACGCTCATGCCTCTTTTAAGCATACAGTGATTGACGTGTCGGCGTCGCCCAGCCACAAGGGATATTCTTCATTAAGCCCCTTGAACCATTGCAACAAGGCCAACGTTATAATCTCCACAGCTATCTGCGGAAGCCATTGGGGATCACGTCTGCAGGTCAAAGTTGCTGTCTTCTGGTGCTTTTCCAGCTCTTCCTCCACCTCATCGTCTCTGTAAAGGAAGACCAATAATTCGTCTTCCTCCTGGGACGGGATAGGCACAAATCCACCTGACGTTGGTTCAACGTCCGTCAGCAGTTCAACCGTCGGCATACCATTTTTTTCTCTTTTTCTCTTTCTTTTTTCCAGCGGGAGGGGGTCCTCCTGTTTACCGAGGGCTTTAATTCCCCTTCCACCTGTACTTTATTTATGTGATGTTTCGGCGGGCTACAATCACTGACCACCTTATCTCGTTTTCCCTCTTTCAGTAAAGGCTTCCGCCTCCTCCTTTTTCCCACCTGCTCAGTAGGACTGCGTTGTTTATTAATTGACTGCTCCTGGGCCTCTCTCTGGTCCCGGCGACAATCCTTCATTATATGACCGGGCTCAGGCATCCGCGACACTTGGGCGAGGGGCGTCCCTCAAGGAGCACAGTATACCTGGATCCAGCCATAGTCAAGTAATCTGGAATAGGCAAACTGTCAGCAGCTGACTCGGTCACACAATCAGCACGGCTTCAGCACAGACCCAATCAGCCGCTGGCGACATGTTTACATTTAACAATTTGTTGTCCTTACTGCTACCAAGTCCCCGTAGGACAGTTTCTGCTATCCAGTCGGGCTTAACCCCTGACGGCAACCCACACACCCACGCATGCTTGCATTTTCTCCCACAATATTAGGGGAGGAACACAATTCTTTCCGCTTCCAGGGGGCTGACTGGCGAATTTACACGCCATCTCCGGGGTCTCGAACAGCAACTATACAATTGCATATTAGGGAACCCTAGCAATATGCCTTATTATCGGTATATATTCCGCCAACTCTTCTTCTATCTGTGCTCTGGAAAAGGGGACAATGTTGTCCAAGGACCTTGAATAAGTCCTCAGAACCACTGTCCTCTCTTTCAAATCATTTACCCATTCTTTGGGCGGGTTGATCTCCCACTCCAACATAGTGTTATTATTATTTTTTCTTTCCATGTTCACAGTTAACTGTAGAAAAAATTAAAACAAAAATGCAAGAAGAGCAGTAAAAAAATGCACAGTTATATGTCCACTTTCCTCGGGACTATTCAAACTCTTGGCCCATCCTGGGTAATCCAATATACGTAATCCCCAATATCCAAATTATTTTTCCACAAAATCAGATGTTCACTGTATAATTAACAGCAGTCAGTACTTGATTGTCCATAAACAGACAACAATCTAGTTACAAAAGTCTTCAATTAAATATTTTCGTTAACAAAAATTCCTGCGTCGCGTGATACGCCCCCAGGAACTTTTCAACAAAACCAAGGCAACCGAGGGCGAACAAAATCACCCCGAGACCAGTGGAGGTATCTTAGTGAAAAATAATAATAAACTACAAGCAACACATCTCCAATGTGTCCCAGAAACAAAATTCCTCCTACCTTCAGGCTGTGCTGCTAGTATCTTTTCGTAAACTTAATCCACAACAGAGCTATTTTTTAGCTGTGTTGTCATTACAAAAAAGAAAAATACACAGTTAAAATGTCCACTATCCTCTGGCCTATTCGAACTCCTGTCCAGGCCTGGGTAATTCGATATAGGTAATCCACGATATCCAAATACTTTTATCCTTAAAAATCTGGTGTCCGCTGTATAATTAACCTGACTATCCATTAACAGGAACAAAAATCCAATTACGAAAGTCTTCAGTAAAAAAAAAAAATCTCATTAGAAAAAAATCTTACGTTGCGGGATACGCCCCCCAAGAATTTCCAACTAAACCAACGCAACCAAAGGCGAACAAAATTACCTCGAGACCAGTGGAGATACCTTATTAGTGAAAAATAACAATAACAAACAAGTAACGCACCCCCGCTGTGCCACATAAACAAATCTCTCCTATCTTCAGGCTGTGCTGCTAATATCTCTTTGTAGACTTAATTCACAACAAAGCTACCGTTATCTGTGTTGTCACTATGGCTCGAGGAACCACTCTGATTCGCACATGCGCCGTGCAGCGGGAAGTGAGCTTCTTTATTTCATGGAAATTGGCCATGAAGGCCTTGCATAAAAACAATGCGGGCTGGACATTTACATTAATGAAATGAGAAATGACAAAATGCGTATGTTATAAATGAGAGGTGTATACGGCGACCGCCGACCAAAGTCCCCTCGAAACCACTCTTCTTTTACAATTCGAATTCCATACAATCAAATCAAATCAAATCAAATCAAACAATCAAAATAACATAATTTAATGATCAATGAATAGACACTTAAGCGTCTTAGACTTTCTCCCCGAGCAACTTTTTTGTTGCCCGCAGGCAAGCCTGCTGCGACAAGTGGGAGCCTATCCCAAGGAATTGAAAATCTTCCTTTCTAAATGAGGCCATTATCTTGAACAACTGTGTGTTGCTCAGAACCTCCGCGTACACCTGTGGAGGCCACTCTGGATATTCCAGGAACCCGGACTCTAAGCGTTCACGGTCAAGTGTGCCATCCAGGTAGCACTCCACGACCCCTCCCCTGTGGTAGAAGACAATGAAATCACTGTCCCACTCACAGGGGGAAGCCTCAGTCTGCTTCATCGGTGGCCATCTTAAAAAAAATCAGGAGAAACAAGGTCTTTAGCTGATTGGATTCAAAGGGTCAAAACAGCATTTGTCCCGATCCAATCAGTTACATGGATCATTTTAACACTCAAGAGCCTGGAATTGCTGCAACCCAGACCTCTGCGAACAGTATCTTCTATCCACCAGGGATTTATCCCAGGCGGCAGCCCACACACCCAGGCTCATATCAACATCCTCCCACAATATGTGGGGAGGAACAACATTTCCTCGCCCTCCAGGGACTCGCTTACAAATTTGCAAGCTTTCTTGGGAGTGCCAAACAGCAACCACACCATTGCAAATTTGCATGCCCCCCCCCACGAGCTATATGTTTGATAGTTGGAAGATAATCTGCCAGATCTTTTTTAATTTTCCTTTTGCTGAATTGAAAGATGATGCCGAGAGACCTAGAATAGATCTCCAGCCCCACCATTCTTTTTTCTAAGTCTTTCAACCACTCCTTGGGTGAGGCAAAGTCCCACTCCAAGACAGCGTCTTGTTTCTTCGCCATGTTTTTTTTTTAAGTTCAGAAAAGAAAAACACGAACAGAAAACAGTTCTAAA
This sequence comes from Octopus bimaculoides, assembly GCF_046866305.1. Lineage (NCBI taxonomy): Eukaryota > Metazoa > Mollusca > Cephalopoda > Octopoda > Octopodidae > Octopus > Octopus bimaculoides. Next base: position 41,578,383 of record NC_142934.1, read on the forward strand.
AAAAATCTGAAAAATAAGAAGTCACAACAAAAAGGAAGAAGAAACAATTCAAGAAAATAGATAGTCAGAAAAATAAACAGTTCAACAGTTCAAAAAAGCACACCGAACAATTATTTCAGCGACTAGGTAATCCGGGCCTACTGTTCGAACCTAGAACCCCACAACTGGAACACACAGGAACACACTTCCACAACTATTCACTTAGAGTGAAAAGACAAATTCTCCAGGCCATAATGTACTCCAGGCCTTTTTCATAAAACAAAATGGAGCCGAAACACCGCGACCACAACAAGCTTCCACAAATGAGAAGTTCACCTGTTTTTGTAGGGGATATAATTTTCACAATTAATTGACAAAGAAATTATTCACTTCAGTGAACAATTACTTTTACAATTTTCACAAAAAATTGAAGTTCAACTTTCTCTTTTTTCAGGTGAGGATACGCCCCCCACCCAAAAAAAAAAAACAACTTTTGCGTGCAACACAAGCAACAAAACGAAAACGCCAATAGTAGGCGAAATTGCGCCGGAGCTGGGCTGAATTTACAGAAAAAATAAATAAAAGACAATCAATAATACCCTATCCAGCTCAAACGAACAAAGTCACCTACCTCGACCCACTCCTGCGCCTATATATACCCACCTACCCACCTTTCTTTATTGATAGTGAACACCACCCCTACCTCCTACACCACACTAGCACAACCCATCTACACTACATCACATCACCACATACCACTCCACACAAAGTAGCAGTGACCACTTCCTAGCACCCAGACCACACACCGTCATCTGCACACCCACACACCATCATTCACACACCGACACATTACAGAGGCATATACATACACACACACATCTACACACGTCAAAGTCACTAGCACTTATCCAAACACACACACTTACACATTCTCACTTACACACACAGGCACAACCTCTCCTGCGAAACCTATTTGTCTAACCAGTCACCATCTTTGATCGCTAAATCCACAAGTTTATTTTTTTTCTCTCTCTGTTTATTGTCGCTTATCCGATTATCTTGAAGAGCCTAGGTGCGAAACGTAAAAGACATTTCCACTTTCTCGAGAATCAAACGAATACATCTTTTCATACACCTGTCTTCGTCATTTGTTTTGCTGTAAATTTCAACTTTACATATATATATATTAGAACATTTTCCCCTGTTTTTTTTTTAATGACAATTTCGTTTAAGTGATACATGAGTACGATTCAGTGTTCTGTAGTGCCAATGTAGAAATGATAGTTCACCAAGTGCATTGGAATTCTTTGCTTTCGGATTCTGTTATTGGTGATATTTGTGTCGACTGCCGAAAAATACCAATAAATATATTTATTTAAATTTTTCAAAAATTTCGGACACGTTATCACTATATATATAGCGAGTAGCGCAGAGTAAACTATTTAGATGTTCCGTTCGATTTGGACACTGGTCTACATAACAGTTTCATAAACTTAATGAGAGCTTAAAATGCATAAACTTTGGATCTAATTATCCACCATCAATAATTAGGTGAGTAGTTAAGAACATCTCGGCTCGAAAATCTAGATTATCCGCGAGCGAGAATATATTCAACAAACACGCACATTATTATAACACAGCTCTAACTAAGGCCGGGTATCGTGGAAAAATCCAGTACGCCCCTAACAGTAGCAATAGAAATAATAACTGTAATAACTCAATGAGCCATAGTATGAATCATTATGCCATCCTTACCAAACGCAATACTAACCACAAATATAAAGTTACAAACCTACATAATAGAACCCCAAACCGAAAGAAAAAGCTAACTAAGCCTAGATACATAAGAACCAACTATGAATTAGAGAAATCTAGTAACAGACAACAAATAAAACACTTAATTCTACAAAATCCCTATGCCACCTCAAACACTCGAAGAAATAAGCCTAACCGAAAATATAAAAACCATGATGTCCTTTGGTATAACCCAATCTGGGGCTCGAATATCATATCCACGACCGTGAAACAGTTTTTCGACCCACTTGATCGTTGTTCCCTAAAAATGGAGTGTACAGCAAATTATTCAACCGTCACACTATGAAACAGTCCTAGGCTAATTCATAAAATATAGAGCACCACAGGCATGGATTAACAATCGTTAACTGAGACAACGAACTGACTGCACTCAAAATAAGCCCTTAAAAATTAACCGCGACTCATATAACCAACTTAGAGACAACGCTCATACCAACCAATTAATTCATCGAAGTGATGATAAATCGAACTTAATTGCCAACCAACCGAGAGAAAACAACTTCAATATTGACACTAACCATCCAACGAATTACACCACCAACAATTCAATCAACAGTAATACACCCCGGCAGTTATTTTCAAAGATCAATATCCTAACCACTTTCCCAGCTTTCGAAAAATCATTAAACGGTATGTAACCACCCTGGCTGATTTTATCTGGAGGCTCAAAGAAGCGAAGGCACAATATGACCTGACCTGCTCTATAATCAGACATGCGAGTCCCTGCAACACATTATCCCGGAAATGCCAATTATATTCCGAAGAGTCAATCTCAATATTGTTAACAAAGGTATACTTTATAAATAGATTTACGGGACAATTACCCTGATGCCTACATGCCACTAAACACACATTCGCAAATTACAATCTTGACCATACCTAACCAATGTAAACCTAACACCCTCAACTCGGATTAATCCACCTGATATAAAAAGAACAGTTTCGGAATAACATGTGGTTAGATATGTAACTTAACAATCTAGTGTATATATAGATATAAGTATCCATATATGAATATATGTGTATATGAGTATACGTATGTGTATGCATATATATATATATATATATATATATATATATATATATATATATATATATATATATATATATAATATTTTTCACGTTCGTATTAAATTCTTTGCGTTTCTACAATATTTTTATTACTTTTTTTTCATTCTCGAACTGGATGAACATCTAACAACAAGGCAGCAGACACACACACACACACACACCCACACACACACACACACACACACACACACACACACACACACACACACACACACGCATATATATATATATATATATATATGTAGTGAGACCCTTCTATGAATGTATCTGAAGAGACCCTGACTAACGGGTCGAAACATGCTGTACGTAATAAAAGTGTAATACGAAATCCATTTCCTACTATCAATTAATACCACTAACCTAACTGCCACTGCATATTCACTGAAGTAAATCCAACAGAAGTATACTACAACTACGGATGACAAGAGGCAGCCTAAACTGTGCCGGTGATCTACTCAACATTGAAACACACTAATCGAATTATACATATTTGTCTAAATTTTCTATTATGTATGTTTGTGTATATATACATACATACATACATACATACATACATATACATATATATATATATATATATATATATATATATATATATATATATATATATATATATATATATATATATATATATATATATATATATATATATATATATCTTTATATATAATATAAATATTGTTCCATTATGTGCTGTTCGTGTTTTTCTGTTACAAAACGTTCTTTTCGAATTCTAGGAATGATGCCTGGTTTTTAGTATGTGCGTGTGTGTATATATATATACAAGTATGTGTCTGTGTATGTATACATACAGAGATAGATAGGGAGAGAGAGGGAGAAAGAGAGGGAGATAAAGCATTAGACGGATGAAATACGTGGATGTTTTGTGTCATGCTAAATATGTTCCTGTAACAACTCTTAGGTGGAACACAGTTATGTCATATAACTTGTCATATAGCAATATGCATCATCATGTAACATTATATCATTTCCCATTTTCGTAAAACGTCACATCTTCGGGCAATGCACGGATGATATTCCACATAGAATTTAGAATGAAATGGCAAATCAGGTCAGGATTAATAATATATATATATAGAATGCTACATTTGAGGAATTTAGGAAAGATGGGATTGAATACTTAAGTCAGCATAAAATGACATCTATTGATTTAATAGATACACAAAAAGGAGTGATGACATTATCGGTTTCTTGTACAGTAGTCATTCATCTCAGTGGCGGACATATTTCTTGTCCACGGACAAGGGTTAATTACAGTATTTATCACAGGTTATCAATACAAGCAGCGTGTGGTAATTCAACCTAACATGAGCAAAAAATGGATGATAATGAAGATATAGCCAGTGAACTGTTTGAATGATAAACTAAAGGATAGTGCTTTAATATATTAAAGTGTATATGTACATATATATATATATATATATATATATATATATATATATATATATATATATATATATAATCGAAAAAAATTGAGTCAACAAGAAAGAGTACGGTTGGATATTTATTTTCAATCACTGTAATTGTTTGCCAACGGTACTTCAACTACGACACACATTGATAAACTCAGTGACCACTTCTAAGTTCATACTATGACAGGCAGAAGCCGAGAAGTTCAACTTATGGACACAATATTTGCATATGGCCAGAGGAAACACAACTAGATCTGATAATGTAGAGAAACGGTTGGACAATAAATTATCTGTACGCATAGAAACTACGTTGCGTAGAAACAATTTTAGTGATTGAAAATAAATGTCCAACCGTACTTTTTGTTATTGGCTCCGAAGTGTTTTAATTATCTATTGACACATACAGGTGCCCAAACGCAAGCCTGGAAGTACGTGTAGTACTTTTACTGGGTAACGGTGGGTGAAATCTGAAGATGGACGAGTTTATACAATACTGTACTACGTTAACAGAATACACGCGCACGTACGCACGCACAGACACATACACAGACACAGACACAGACAGACAAACATACAGACAGACAGACATACACACACACACGCATACACACTCACACACACACACACATACACACACACACGCACACAGAGAAGCTCCTCTGTTATTACCCCGGCTACAGATCATAATCCGTATTCCTGGGATTATTACAGTCAAGTCTGTAGTATCGATGGATATGGGTGGATCATATACATGTGCTATTTTCCTCAGGCGTTATGGCATTAATCTTGAAGGAAGCATATGCATAAGTAAAGAATGTTTATTAATTTTGACGAATGACAATGTTTTTGGGGGTTTGTGGGTAGTTCTATGTGTATTTAATGAGTAGGAGTAGAAAGTGAGGAGAGAGAGGAATGAACGGCAATTATAAAAGAGGGGGATGTGTGTGTGGTGATGTTATACTTATTTTGATATTTGAGTATGTAGATTTCAGGATGGCTAGTATAGTTTATGAGTGTGATTTTAGTCACAGTAGGCGACTCCTTAATGAATTCAGATGTCGTAGAGTAAGTCAGCACAACTATTCTGTTGTTCATTATTTACATTGTTTACATTTGACGGATATTTGTTCTCATCCTGTTTTTTGTTAACACATATGCGCACGAGCATAAGGCGTAGTGGTTAAGAGCGCCGGCTACTAACCCCATGATTCCGTGTTCGATTCCAGGCAGTGACCTGAATAATAATAATAATAATAATAATAAATACATAACATAATACATAACAAAAACACCAAGACTTACAAATATATACAACATACAGAAAATTGCACTACTGGGCACTGCACACATCCTACGCAAAACACTTTCAATACAGTAACCATAAGAGCATCACAGCAAACCACAGCACGTACCCAAGGCACACAGAGCTGCGCTCGGTAGTGAAGTGAAAGCACGTTATAGAAATAAAACTACTGAACAATAATAATGATAATAACAATAATAATAACAACATCGAAAAATAACTTAGGAATAAGAACCCAGGTTCGAAATTTCTCCAAGACACCTGATGGTGGCTGCAGGTTATATCAGCGGAAACGTTGCGTTAACAACAACCAAGATGAGGACAAATGTCTGTCAAATGTAAATAATGTAAATAATATAAATAATGTACATAATTCCTCATCTCTTAAAAATAGAACTGTATTCTATTGTTAATTCTCATTGTTTGGGCTGACAAATTTTATTTTCTCAAAATGTCCTTTTAATTAATTTGGTGGTATAATGGTATAGCATATACTACACGAAAATAATGGCTATTTTGTTCAGTTGCTTATATGCTCTTCTATTGTTCCATTATATGCTAAAGACGGCTAGTGTGTTTCTGCTCTTTTCGAATTCTAGGAATGATGTCTGGTTTTTATATTTACATGATATTACTTCGGAATATATATCAATTATGCTTTCTCTAGATCTAATGATCACCATGGATTCATCTAGGCATAAATTGCACACACACAAACTTGCGCACAAACGCACACAGACAAACAAACACGCACACTTACGCACTCACAAACGCATATCAAAACTGCGCATGTCCTGGCAAATGTAAAGACGCATGCGTGCAAGGAATTGAATACACACGCATAAAATCTTTAGAGGGATGTTCATTAAAGAATTCCCCTGACACACTTCCCAAGGACTGGGATAAACAAAACGTTGCATAATTATTCGTCCTTCTGCACATAGCCACTTGGAATGGCGACACACGTATCCCATCGTTTTATTCAGCTGTGAGGACCTCGTCTATGGAAGTCGGTAGGTTACATCCGGGGCCAACACTTTACTCCAGAAATAAGTTCATCATTACCCGAAAAGTACTTTTCCTTCAAAAATAACTACATGGTTGGAAAAAGGTAGGGAGAGTAAGGGGGATGAGGAAGGATTTCATAGTCGACGGAATGTGCTTTCATCTGGGCATCATGAGCATTGTGAACCGAGGCGTTGTTTTGAGGGCATCCCGCAGTTTCTGTAGCAGAGTAGTATAATATGCCCCGTTAAATCTGCTGCCCTTTGCCAGAAAATATATCATTACTACCCCGAGCTGGCCTCAGATAACTGTGAGCATCACTATACCAGCTGAGGGTTGTTCACAAGCCTTCGTTGTGGGTGCTGAGCTATCAGGCGTCCATTACTTCGAGTGGACTTCAGTCACAAGAGCGTAGTGATGGCCTAATATTTTAACCTGTGTGATAAGTCTGCCGAAAAATCCTACTCTTTTTCTTGGATCATTTTCAAAAGAGCATAGGAGCAATTTATTTGTCCCTGCTTCTCAAAAAGATCGAATATTAATGGAAACATGTAATTTAGAATATGACATGTAGAGATATGTATGAATATATGTGTAAAAGTTCCGATTCCTGCAATAATCGGAAGTTGGTCAGGGGAAATATTTAATGAACGCCCCTCGTAAGTTAGAAATTCCAATGCTATATTTGTATTAATGTTGAAATTCATGCAAGAGAGAGAGATGAAAATCGAAATGTAACATGGTAAACTTGGAAGATGTAAAGTCATTATATGAAGAAAATCAAGTTGTAATGGTAAACAAAGTCATATTTGTATTTAATTTAGAACCGTCAATTTGATTATTTATAAAAAAAAATGTTTCATTTGATATATAATATGTGTATTTTAGAAGGTATGTATTAGATCAAGCGCTAAAACCTTATGCGTCTATGATAGAGAATAAAACTATGGTAATTTCAAATAAACCACATATTTATTGCAAGTAAAGGAATTAGATTTCAAAGAAAAATTAAAATTTAAGGCTCAAGAAAGTAATTAATACGATTGCTCACGTCATTATAAATTTATTAATTTAACTTATACCAACATAGATGTTAATCATTATAACTATACGTATGCATGCAGACATTCACACACATACACACACACACGCACGTTAATTGCCATCGCGAGATTGGTTTTACATTCCATAAATCATATTAGAATTATAAACGGACAATATTTTGAACGAGGAACTAACTAGACAACTGCAACTGAGAACGGAACTAATCAATCGAATGGGATTTAACTAAACTATTCTAATCTAAACCATCTTACTTTATATTAATCGATATCAGTCCCATTGTATTAAATCTAAGAAGTTATCAGAACTGTTACTAGTCATTAAATCAAATTAAATAGCTTTAGTACGGATCCATTTACATTCGTTTACATTAGTTCGACATCGACCCCTGGCATTTGGCAATATGTTAATCGCTGTTGAATTTTGTACACAAAGAATTTCTTATTCCCCACGTGTAATATTCCTCTTATAAATACTCTGTCATATACTCCCTCTTCTCTTACTCTACTTCTTCTCAGTTGTGTAAGATTCCTTTTTCTCTTGCTCTGTGAGTAGCTTTCATTTACACCTTGCACGTCACCAAGCTTAAACTTCAACTCTCACCTGGCACCTCTTAACTTGATTTCTATCACTTTTTACTCGCGATTCTCATCTGTCTATATGATTTAAAGTGTTACCAGCAAAGGCAACCATTCAATCAACCCAAGATTATATCGGCTATAATACAATATTTGTATGTACGTATGTATGTCCCTTCTGTAATTAATCATTTGAATTCTTCCTTTGAAGAAGGAGCTGGTTTCTAACGAAAATACAAAGCGCCATCGTTGGAATGTAGAAAACGAAACCTATATCACAATTTACACCTCTGAAAAGTCTTGCATAATTTAATGTTTCACTTACAGATTGTATTTGTAATGTATGAATCGGTTGAATTTTTTCTGAAAATCCAAGCTTATACTGACAATTAGGTATTTACAAAACCGTGTGCCTCAATTATCATTGGTATACATGTCAATTTGTAATTTGGTATGTATGTATGTATGAATGCATGCATGTATGTATGTATGTATGTATGTATGTATGTATGTATGTATGTGTGTGTGTTTGTATGTATATATGCATATATACATATATAGGCATGTATGTATGTATCTATACATGTATGTATATATACATATATAGGCATGTATGCATGTATCTATACATGTATGTATACACGTGGAGGCCTTATGTAGAACCAACTATCACTGTCGAAGGGGTAAGTTTGATAGTTGTTGATATGTTCACAGACCTCAGCAGTACATTGTCGAGATCTGTGAATATAATATTCATTCCTAATCTAGGAACAAGGCCCAAACTTTCTTGTGGAGGGGACCAGTCGATTAGATCAACCACAGTACGCAACTGGTACTCAATTTATCGACCGCGAAAGGATGAATGGCAAAGTCGATCTCGGCATTATTTGAACTCAGAACGTATAGACAGACGAAATTCCGCTAAGCATTTCGCCCAGAATGCTAACGTTTCTGCCAGATCACCACCTTAAAGATTTGTGAATATTGACGATGAAGTCGATACATGTATTTCCAAGGGAAGCTCAGAGCTGGGCGGCCACTTGAATCAGTGTGGGTGAGGAGACGCATTTGGCTGGCCTGCAAGTTAACGGTTATAGTTCCTACACTACTATACGCATACGTTTTCGAGCGCCATGCTAAAATCTCCCACATGAACTGACAAAAAATGTTGTTGAAAATCACCTACCAAGACAAATTCCCATACACGGATATCGTCTCTCGAGCTGATCTGCAATATATTTACACACAATGTATTTACACATGGATATCCTCTCTCGAGCTAATCTGTAATGTATTTACACGCAAGTCAGGAGAGCAACCTACATCTTGTTCTAGTACCTTACACGCGACTCCAGAGGAGACTATTACAGCGAACTGGCGAAATGCAAGTGTTCCACCCTAGCCCTTCCTCAGAAAATCCTTCCATCGTCTCCAATGTGATCCTATCATTCTCATTTTTCCCCAAACCACCCTTACCCTCATTCAAACGCACCCTAAACATTGCGACTTACTGATTTGCAGGATCCTCCTATAACCCTTCCCCAGCAATCCTGGATCCTACCTTCGCTCCAGACCCCGTTTCTATACCTGTCCGTTTATCACCAACATCACATCTCTACTGGAACTAACCAACACACACTCCACAACCAGGACTCCGCTTGCATCTTGAAAAGTGCCCCAACATCAGTCATTTTTGTTCTACCGGTCATTCAGCCTCACACCTCAATGTCTTCAACCCGAGCTTGCACTACGAATCCACCAATATCTTTGTCCAAGCTCAAACGCCTTCCAATAACATCTCCCACTCACCTCTTTAAAAATAGATTTTAAATTATAATTCATTTTTTAGATTTAAATTATTCTTCATTTTTTTAAATTTAAATCTTCGACACATTTCCAAACATCCACATACATAACTTGCTGTTCCACATACTGCATAAACACAAACACACACACACACACACACACACACACACACACACACACACACACACACACACACACACACACACACCTTCAAATGTAAAGAAATCGTTCACACACACCAATACACACACATTCACACACTCGCTCGGAGACATACATGCACACGTGCATATATACGCAGACTCACATATGCATATATGCATATACACACATATACACAAACTTGTATACACATACTCTCAAACACTCATACGTACACATACACACGTCCTCACACCCACTAATCATACGCAGACACACACAAACACTTACCTACATCTACAGCAATAACAATGCTCTCAAACACTTGTATATGTATTCAGAGACATGCCGGAAGTATAAAAAACACCTTTAATTTCCAAATTGTCTAATCTAAGCGTCTTAATATGTTTTCAGCGGTGTAGAATTTACAATGTAATTATTATTTTTCATTCCAGGTGCCATTACATTAAACATTTGCGAAAAGTAACCATGCCACGCTCAAAAAATTCAGCAGAACAGTCAGATTTTCGAAGAGGTCGTATTGTTGGCCAATCTGAGGCTGTTCTTTGCCAGGGAAAATTTGTCGAAAATCTTCAAATTCCTCTTGCTACTGTTAATAGATTAATGGTGCAATTCATATTAAAGTGCAATTCATATTAAGGTGCAATTCATATTAAGCCAAGGTAAATAATCAACGGATTCTCGTCCAGCCCGAGCTGGGCCCTCGGAAAGGAAGCTTCGCTGTTTGAGGAGAATTGTGGAAAACGAACCCCGTCCGTTCGAAGGCTTCAAACATTGAAAAACAGTTAGAAGTTAGTCCACGAACGTGTGCTACATATCTGCATAAGCTTGGGTATTATGGACGAACAGCTAGAAGAAAACTCATCTGTCAACCAATAAATATCATGAAAAGAAAGAAATGGGCTAAGGGAATGGCAGTGAAAAGCCCAGTTCATTTTGGGATAAAGTTATTTTCTCAGATGAATCTAGATTTGTATTATTTTTACACAGTGGATGTGTTTGGATCTGGAGGCTTCCCAATCAAGAAATTGATTTGAAACGAGTCCAACCAACTGTGAAACATGGCGGTATCTCTGTAATGGTATGTGGAACTGTCACCATCAACGGTCGTTCTGAGCTGATCGAATGTGTTGGAACCATACACTCTGAAAAATACATCGAGATACTTAAGCAAGGACTACTTATGAGGTACTCACACGGTAACATAACGAAAAATGAATGTTTATTCATGAAAGGTGAGGCTCCTTGCCACATAGCGAAAAGGAATCAACAATGGCTGACAGAAAGTTGGATCAAAAAGCTTCCTTAGCCGAGCCAATATGTTGACATGAACACAATTGAAAATCTTTGCAGCGCACTAGAAAGGGCTATACAAAAAACTCGATACAAACCTAAATATACAAAGACGAATGGTTTCGATTGTTCCGTGAAAAGTATGCAGAAATTCCACAAGAGACAATTATAAAGCTCATCAGTTCAATGCCAAAATAGAGTTTCTGAATTAAAAACTGCAATGGGAATGTCAACTAAATACTAAAGTATGTAATCCTACCTATCGATTACATTTCAATTGTTCCCTTTGCGTATTAGATAAAATATTTTGAAAATTAAAGGTATCTATTTACTTCCTGCATGTCTGTGTATATATATACACACACGCACACGCCTTAATAAATAGGAATCGCCGCATGCTATTGCTATATTTAAGATTTGCTTGAGAATCTCCTTCTAGTGCCATAGTTTCGTTTGTACAATAGATTATGCATGATCGTTACAGTATGCGAGTCAGAGCCAGTTGCTCTACTATTTAAGGATCAGCACGTCCAGACGTAATGTCTCATATTTCTAATCATTATCATGGTAGTCACATACATACACACGCCACGTGTTAACATGCATGCATACATGCATACCTACATGTATACTTACATACATACATAATACATGCATGCATGCATACATAGATAGATACATACATATATGTATATATGTTTTAATCAATCTATCTATCTATCGATTTATCTATTACTGACAAGCACACACGCACACGTATATATATAAACAGCTAATAAATATTATATACATATATATATATAAACTTAGGATTAAAATTAATCAAAGGACATACTAGGTTCGTCTACCTGCTGGAAACAAAAGCCAAAGCTCATAATTAAATCGCTGAAAAAATTTTATTATATGATGCAATGCTGTAAGGGCATTAATCTGTCGCTTATATTCCGGCTTCGTGTGAAGTTCATTTACAAATATCAAGTGACATTACGAAGATGTATAATCTTCAATGATTTGAGCACAAAAAAGAATTACAGGAATAACAAATACAAAATATTCAAAAGGAAATATAAAAAAATATTATTGCTTGCATTCCTAAAGTACTTTAATGAACAAAATCGTAAACTATTTCCTACAAAAGCACATTCAAATCTGTCGGCCTCATGCCATGATGCAAAGCCATTTAATATTTGTTTTAAAAGAACTGGGGGAAAATATACATCACATAAGTTAGTCTTCCATATATCCATTTAGCATTTTTTGTATTTTTGTTAATATTCTGCTCCTTGAAACAGACGTTTCCAATATTGAAGAAAAATGAGATTGCAGAAAAATGACATACTGTTGTTATCTCATATTAGTACTGATGAACCGAAATGAAATAGTTTGCGTAAACAAAAATACAACGTGATATTAATGAATCACAAACCACTAATAGTGCTATATACCTAGAAATTTGTCGTTAAGGAAGCAATTGCGTAGATAAATATTTCTTACATCACTTTGGTGTTTCCTTAGAAATTGCCCTATTAATGTTTTTTTTCATGGAACCTAAATGCACACATACATATACATCCATAGAATATATGTATATGTGAGTGCATACATATACATACATGCATATATACATACATACATACATACATACATATGTATGTATCTCTCTCTCTCTGTATATATGTATATATATATATATATATATATATATATATATAGAGAGAGAGACACATACACACAGATATATATATATGTATATACATACATACATATATATATATATATATATATATATATATATATATATATATGTATATATATATATATGTGTGTGTGTGTGTGTGTGTGTGTGTGTATGTGTGTGTATGTATGTATATATATATACAGAGAGAGAGAGAGAGAGAGAGAGAGAGAGAGAGAGAGAGTAAGAATACCTGTATCTCCGTCTGCGCGTGTGTAAATGCGTATCTAGGTATGAAATGTATTTGATTCTATTTTGTACGTGATTGTCATTCAATGTTACTTTTATATTATTCGTTTTGGTGGTAAAATGCAAAAAAACAGAAGGAATATAACAGTTTCTTTGATATCAAAACACAAAAATGTCACTACTAGTTCTGTTTACTTCTTACGCCTATATATGTAATATAATGCTTTTTTCAACATTTTCTAGGTATTTCTATAAAAAAAAATTGGATTTGAATCCATATAATTCCATGTCTTTTTTACGAAAAAATGTAGATAGTAGGTGTCATGTATATTGTTTCAAATACAAAGATCTTATAAAAGAGTTTTTAATAGTATTTTTTCCTGAAAATAATCTGGTAAAGCATACAATTTTCTACGTATGAATACGATGCAGTGTTTCTGTAAATAATCATGGTTGCATATGTTGTACTTCATTTAGTACGCCTTCTTTCCGTATGACATTATGTATTTGATGTTTTATACTTATTTTGTTAATGTTCTTTTCCTTATTGCTCTTCCTTTCACATGTCTTTGTATGTTTCATTGTGATATTATCTATTTCTCTTTGCCTTTTACCAAGGTTTTCTTTCACAGTTGTATATTTCCGTTTTCTTTTCTGCATGAATAGTTATCTTTGTTTCCTGTTGTCAATGTATTGCATTTCTTACACATACAAGCCCAAGTATTTGATGTATAGTACTTTAACTAACAGACATCATCCTTTTCTCTTTTCTGACAACACTTCAAAATACATACGTTTCATAATTCGTGGACAAATCGCTCTCATTCTTACGAAAGAATAAAGAAATGATTTTAAGCATTGTGATACAAATGTCTTTTTCAAGGAAAAAAAAAACAACCCACGTGAATATTGGAAGCAATTTGAATTTTATGTATTGTTTTTGTTGTTGCTTCTACTGTGGTTAGCTACCAGGTACGTCTAGATCTGACTGACTTATGAGCAAAGCATGAAAGGCAAGGTACTCCCCATATTTTAATGTAGGTTAAGAAAAATTGCATCTTAAGTAATAAATTAGAACACAGAGAAAATGTCAATGCACTTATTTAAAATTCTTGGAATGTCAGGCGTGTACGATTTACATCATGCCGTTGATTAAATAATATGCCAAACAGAATCATTTTTAATTATTCATCTATAAACTAACTTCATATATAAACTAAATATTCTTTTTAGAAACTTCGATGTTACAAGTATCTTAATATGAATAAATAAACCAACTATCTATGTTTCTAAGATGCATTTTGCCTACAGTAAATTTAGAAGATATTGAAATGACATCTATGAAGAGATTACACAGGGAATATTTATAGCGAAAGAACTGGAACACTGCAATTGAGAATGGGACTAGTTCATTGAATGGGATTAAATTAAATTACTTCAATCTATATAAACTTAGTTTACGTTTATCGATATCAGCCCCAGTGTATAAAATCGGGGAAGTTAAAGGAAAAGTTACTAGTTATAAATCCGATTAAATTGGTTTAATATAGATGCATTTAAATACATCTACATGATTTCGACATCGACACCCTGTATATAACTTAAGAAGAGGATTTATAAAGAAAAAAAGAACAAAATAAATATATATATTTCTAGCAAAATATCACACGATATTAACTAAATTTGGGGGCATGTAAAACATAAGGGACCAAGAAAATTGCATCAGGAAATATCAAGAAAACAAAAACACAATTATAGAGTAACATAACAGCGCTAGCAGTTCTAATAAATCAGAAAAAGTATACCTGTTAAGTGCATTACACTCTACACGCAAAACGGCAATTTCATAGGACAACTCACACAAGACATTCTACACACAACACAGAGTGCAGGAACTTTTACAACCGAACGAATTCTCAGAATTACACAAATTACTACAGAGAAAGTGATCACAATACTATACATACTTAATCTACAAAATCAGCCATCAGTAAAATGAGAAAATATATATTTACATACTTACATATTGCATATCCAACTCTATAGCAGTCTTACACATCACATTCTGCATAACTCAGCTCGTTTATACATATGAAATATAGTGACAAAAATCCGTAGTAACATCAGTCATACTTTATACTATATACAATAACAGATGAAAATGTATAAATAGAAATAGCAAAAGAAATACAAAACAAATTATGTATAAGACATGAAAAAATTCTCTACATAAAAAGTATAACGTAACAAAATCATTCCTTTCATTGGGGTGAAACTTGCGGAGAAGCAGAATGTACCGCGAACTCCTAGAAAATATAATACCGAAAGAAAAATAATATAGAAAGCATATGTTGCTCGTATGCTGCAACTGTCTCACAACACCTGGTCAGGTATTTCAGCCAACATTAAGTTTAAGATTTTAGACCTCACCCATATTCCTGTTTACCAACAATGCCGATAGTGTTCCGTGGTCTTTGTCCTCTATTACGATGTGAAATTCTTCGAGATATAAACTTTGATATGAACCGCCGTTTGTTGTGAATGCAGTGGAGTGTGTCCTAAAATCACTATCTTTGGGAATAGACTTACAACAAAAGAAGTATTAAGATTTCGAAACATCTCTTTCATAATGAATGTCATTGCCACATGGTAAAAATGGGTTTGCGAGGAGTGCAAATGTGGCAGAGTTCAATTTCAATATTTTTTTCTTCAGTTAGATACTACGGTGTATAATATCCATTAACCCCTTACATTTCAAAGTTGTTCGTCTTTTGTCTGTATTAGAATCACCCATCATCATCATTAGCAGCAGCAACATCAGCAGCAATAGCATCGCCAGCATTATTGTTGCTGTTGTTCTCCTTCCTTAAGACAGCGTACTGGTTTGATCGTTAGATTGTTGAAAACAATGCTAAACGGTATTATTTTTGCCTCTACGCTTTGAGTTCAAATCCGATGAGGTTCGGTTTGCCTATCATCTTTTCCAGGTCGATAATATAAGTTCTAGTTAAGCACTGGAGTTAATACAATCAACTTACCTGTGTATATTGATGGTCTTGTATCAAACTTTGAGACAATATTACTGCTGTTGGGTTTTGTTGGAATGAACGGGTTACACCTCAGGCTTACTAATGGTATATTTATCACATGCTTCTCAGAATTTCAGTTGCAAAAATAGATTTGTTACTTTGAAAGTAATACTGTGTTTAAAATCGATTTTAACCTAATACTTCTTTTCCACATGCAATGGCATTCAACAAGAGAGGCATCAACTCAAACAACAATTAAAATAGGATTTCTGTTATTGGGAAGCAAATTAATAACAGACATGAGCCAACAAATTCTGTATGGAAAGATTTATATATTCCGAAAAAAAAATCTTTTTTAATATTCCACAGATTTTTGTGGGCGACCAGAGAAGACACTTATACGGAGAGATACAGAAATCTGGTATGAAATA
This sequence comes from Octopus bimaculoides, assembly GCF_046866305.1. Taxonomy (NCBI): domain Eukaryota; kingdom Metazoa; phylum Mollusca; class Cephalopoda; order Octopoda; family Octopodidae; genus Octopus; species Octopus bimaculoides. The sequence goes on from NC_142934.1 coordinate 41,595,274, forward strand.
CATGAAGATATTTTCCCCCAAGCTACCTCACCTGGTGACATACTGGATATAACAAAATTAAACTTTTGAACCGTGACGGTGAATAAATTGTACTGAAAAGAACTTCATATCTTTACTGAAGGAATATACTGAAAAACGAGAAAGGAAAATATTTATGTGCAATTATAAAAAAAAATCCCTACAAAACAAGAAGTAAAGAAAACAATGTCGAACATCTTGACCTGTATTATTCATATCCAAAAATTGTCTGACTTTCGAAACCAAAGACATTCACATCCTCCCTACAGCCACTCAGATGTTTTGTATCGTGAAGGTGACCGGTGGCAAGGGAGGTAGACACTGACAAATAGAAGGAAAAATCAAAAGTAAAAAAAAAAAACCTACAAATGTCAAAAAGCACGAAGTACTACTAACGAGATAAATATCTTGAAACACCGTCTGCGATCCCCATTTTCACAAATAACGTTACTAGCTCAACTCCGCTATCCACCCTATCACTACAGATAACACCAAGATTACAGATACGATTAGAAACCAATCTATACCTACATTAAGAGCAAGGACAACAACTTCAAAGAAATATCATAAGCTACTCGGTCATCAACAAAAACAGTTAAGAACGAGTAAACCATATACATCGACAAACAAACACTATCCTCAAACCAAAAAGTATACATATATGTCCGATATAAATTCTAAACACAATGGAAGACACGAACAGTAAACAAAACAGCAAATACACCGACGGAATGAAATATTTCCGGGGTATTTTACAAATACTTGGTATAGGAAGCACCTACAAATACTCGAAAAGAAGGAACAGTTCTTAGAGCTTGGATGAAGTAAGCAGATATCTTTCACTTACTACCTCCTATCTAACATAGTATTACTTAAAATTAGCATATATATATATGGACACAAGGTATTTGGTAGAAGTGGACATGATTTAAATTGAATGTCATACCGTCAAACTAATTGATGTGGAATTCTTTGAAACATACCAATCTTAAGTACTATTGACTGAGAGCAACGGGAAAAACGCACTTGTTCGGAGTGAGTTTAGTTAATAGGAGAAGCGGACGAAAAACTTTGAAAATCTTTTGGGGATTTTCCAAATGTCAGGTAGGTAGCGAGTGGATATCAGCGAACATGCCACTGTGGATAACGACATAGGGCGGTATGTCATCCACATGCTATCTATATAAAGTATTTAATCGGCCAGTAAATGTGAATAACGACGATTCTCCTCAATTTATTGTTGTCGTCTACACAGGCTATAGACTCTTAATATGTACAATCGACCCGATTGTACATATGTAACCATTGTAGTATGTAACCATTCACGTGAAGCTTAACAGAAAACAAACTTATAAGTGAATATGTTCAGCAGGCGTTAACAGGAAAATCATCAAATCAAATGTTGGTCCACTATGAAGAGGACAATTAGAGTATCTTACTTGGTAATGTAGTTAGGAAATATTGTTAGTGCAAGATATATTCTTCAGGCCCATATTTCACATAAGTCAGGCTTTAATAGATGTTCGCAGAGTAACATGCACATATCGTCCAGGGCCTAGAGAATGCTTCCTTTTGAAGTCATATCGGGTAAGTCTGTCATAGATGGGGTGTCAGTCATCACATAATGCTGTCAAAATTCTGTAGTTTCAATTTCGTCCACCGTAGAACTTCTTTTAGCCAAATCCATCCCAGAAATATAGCTTAATAGTTATAACAAATGGTTTCTATGGCAGATACAATAGAAATAGCTGAAAACTGATTCGTTCCCTTAAAAGAAATGGGGATTTATGTTTCTGGGCCGATTTGTGTAAAAATGCAGCTAAGTGATGAGCAGGGTTAAGTGGAACGAATACCGCTGGGGATGTGGCTGGAAAGTGGAGGAGGAGAACTGGAATGGGGTATTAGTTGATTGATGAGCACGACCGTGTATTGTAGTGTTTAACGATCTCTCATCGAAATTTTCGTCTCTTTGAGGGCGAATTATTCATTGAATTTATTCTTTCTGCTTCCGTTTTTCACATTTTCACATATTGTGCATATATTCATTTATTGTATATAATTATTTTCCACATCATGCCGGATCGGTCATTGCCCGGGATGAGGACCGCGATACCCAGTGAGGAACCAGATTGGGTTCGAAAAGTCCGATGCTGGAGCAAACTCTCAAAGCAACGAAGTACCAGGTAACCAGAACCAGGATAACCCTAATCCTAGAACTGTAGTGAGACCACCAAAAAGGCCACATAAAGCAAAACGCATACAATGGAATAGAGAGTGTTATAGAGATGTGTTGAAAGCTTTCTCTACAGCCCAACAAATCCCAAACAATAACGTCATTGTAGAAACATACGCTTCATGGAGAAACTTAGTAGGTAACGAAATAGGCAGATATATAGCCACAAATAAATTAAGTAATGTACGTTGAGGCATCATTAAAAATAAAAGGTTAACTAACTCTGAAATTAGCCAAATTATGACACACATGGTAGACCAAATGAAAACAGCAACAATACAGATGAAATAGGTAACAGATGCACCGAACCCAATGTACGAGGAAGCTGAAGAAAGAATAGCGAAGAAATAATAGCTGAAGAAAGAATAGCGAAGAGCAGATATGTAGAAAAAGAGAAGAAAGTAGACCTACCTCAAGAACACTTGAATAAACATGACAAAATTTCAGGTGAATAATAAAGAGAAGACCAGAGAAGCAAAAGAAGATATTATGAGCGAACTCAGCAACACTGAGTTTACTGACGTGATCAATAGAGAACCGTTACCGAAGCGCTCGTAAAAATAGCAACATCATCATGATATATAATATTTTTGTTAGACGGACATTAAGAAATAACGGAAATGACTTAACAACCTTAAATAAGCTCATCTATTCCTCTCCTAAATTTGTACCAGCTCAATTATGTATCAAGACAGAAAAAGATCAAGCATTTCAATAGACCTCCTAGGTGGAAAGTAGCAATAAAAAATGAGATCGAATTTTGCGGGCGGATATATCAATTCTCGATGAACGTGCGAAAGGAGTAAATGTTAAGACGAAACGAGCAAGAAAAATCCGGCAAAAATAAAAACAAAATCAAACATTGTATAAAACTCCCTGCAACCAAGAAACTAGTGAAACAACGATTACAACTGAAAGCCTAACGGCTCAGAAGATATGACAAAAGAATAAAATTTTAGCGACAAAATAAGGTATTCAAGACGGATGCAAAAAAACATCATAGACTGAGGAAATGGAAAAGTCCTGGAAGAAGATATGGAGCAGCAAAAAAGAATATAATGCTGAAGCTCACTGGATAGGTAACAAAGTGAGACTGGATGAATTGGAAGCGCAGAAATGTGAGGCAATAGGAATAGAAGATCTAAGATGTGTTCTTAGGAATCTCACAAATGGAGAACTCCAGGATTGAACCGGATCTCTAACTTCTGGCTGACCTGTTTGAGAGAAGTGCACTAATTTCTTTCTGCATCCCTACCTGATGTCATCTAGAACCCAGAGCAGATTACTGCCTGGCTGACCGAAGGAACAACATACCTTCTACCAAAAACTGGAGACACGAACATCCAAAGAATTACCGACCAATAATATGTCTAAACACCACCAACATTATCCTTACATTAATACTAACTGAAAAAATATACACTTTCCTGGAACAGACGTCTATTCTTCCACGAGCTCAAAAAGCTTTAAAAGGAATTCTTATTGATGCAAAGATCAATTACTCATAAATAAAAATGACTGTAGAGAATGACTGGAGCAACCAGAAGTATGGCATGGATAAACTACTGGAAAGCGTTTGATAGTGACCCACATAATTGGCAGCTCAAGGCCCTTGAGATATACAAGATCTCTCTTATCGTCTCCAAATTCTTACAAGGTTACATAGCAAAGTGGCATGCACGTCTCATTCTACACCACAGTAATGGAATGAGCCAATCTAACAACATTAACCTCAACCGTGGAATCTTTCAGGTTTGACACCCTTTCTCCATTACTCTTTTGCATCGCACTCATCCCACTCTCAATGAACCTGGGTAACACCGGGTATGGGTTCAAAATGTATAAAAGTATAGTAAATCATCTGAACCACTACCATGGAAAAAACAAAACGGGCCCAACAGACTGCAAAAAAGAACGGACAAAAACAAATTTAGGAGCAGTGGAGTCAGAAGTCTCTGCATGGGCAGTATATACTTCGAAGACAAAATGCTAATGTAGACCGATCAGCAACCCGTCCGTGGCTGAGAAGCTCAGGACTGAAAGCAGAGACTGAAGGTTTCATATTCGAAGCACAAGATGAAAGATTGCTTATCAAAACTACCAGGTTAACGTTCTTCAAAACGGTCCTGTCACTAAGTGCAGATCGGCGATAAATTTCATGAAACAATGGACGATTTTAATACCCATATGACTACACATACATCCCAATGTTTACACAACTACGTGAAATTGACAGGACACACATATCCACATATCCAAGCACGTGTCACAAACGAAGCCAAAAAAAAAAAGAAAACAATATTTTTTTATTTCTCGAACTAACACAGGCAAAGTGAACAATTCATAAGTTTAAAGATACCACAAAAATCAATGATGGAGCTAAATCTATCAACAAAAAGATATTGAGACGAATACAGACCTGCTACACTTAATAAGCTACGTTACGCGCAATGTTTTAATTCAGAGGACTCGGAAGTGGTGTTGTCTCAAAAACTAACCCTAAACAGACAGATTAGTCACCTAATGTCAACTTCCAAGCTCGTCATGCACCAATGATAACTAAGTGAAATGCAAACAGGATCGGCCATCACCTTGATCAACGAGCGCCGCGTACCCCAGTGAGGAACTGCACAGGGTACGAACAATCAGCTACTGGTTCAAATCGTCATACACGCACCTTATCAAATAACCAAGCACAATGAATGAAAAAGGTTCTAGTGGAGCATCATAATCAGTAACAAAACAGGCAAATATATATGTAATTGACTTGCAAATGCAATAAATCCCAGAATTAGACGTAATGGAAACAGGCACAGAAATACTATGTTTATGGAAGCCTGTGCTAAAACCGCTGCCTTAGACATTCTAACTGATAAATGGCAAGAAAAACCTCTCAATGGCTAATACCCAAAGAGAGCGAAGAATGCCGATTTTGACAATGCGATTACCCATCAATGGTCAGTGTCTCCTGGCTTAAAATCAGAAACAGAAGGGTTTATCATAGCAGCCCAAGATCAATACCTATATACAAGGAACTACCAGGCCAACATATTATAGAACGGCAGTAGCCCAGCATGTCGTGTATGTAAACAACAATATGAAATCATTGATCATGCTGTCTCCACGTGCAATCTTCTTGCGCCTGCAGTTTAACTCCACAGGCATGATAGAGCAGCACAGTATATTCACTGGTTAATGTGCAAAAACCTGAACCTGTCCCATGATAACAAATGGTGAAAACACAGCCACATCCAGTGCTTGAAAGTGATCATATCTCACTCCTCTGGATCTTCACCGTTCAAACTGACAGAAAGATAGACGCGAATAGGCCAGATATTATACTGAAAAAGGATGCAAACAAAAGTCATGCCACCTTATATTCTGTCCCAATCGACATAAAAATATCTGTCAAGACCTACCAAAAACTGAGTAAGACCTTAAAATAGAAATTGGTGAAATGTGGATCCTCAAGACTAAAGCAATTCCTGTCGTTATAAGTGCCCTAGAGATGATAGCAAAATAGCCTCATTCCTACCTAGCTCAGATACCAGGAAATACCGAAATGGCAGAAATTCAAAAGTTAATGCTCATGGGAACTACCCATATCCTACCTAATATACTGTCTATGTAGATAATAATAGCATAAGTTCTTTATTTTCCAAAATCGCCGGCTACAAAGACCACAACTTTGTGATGAGCACGGTTGGAATAAATAGGTTTCGTAGACAGTATCAGGTAATTGGATACTGAAAGCGTCACTCCCCACGAGATAGGTTTATAAAGAACAGTTTAGAGAATTGTTCAACGGGGTCAATCTTCAATAACAAATGGTGTTTTCTCCTGAAAAGGCAATTAGATTACAATCTATTAGGCTTAGTAATGTATAAGCAACAGAAAGATATAAAGAGTTTTCAGAGCAAATACCCGTAAACTAAGAAAAGTGGTTACGAGCCCGAGCATATGTGTGCAGCATTTCTTCAGCACTTCGCTAGACTGTTTATGGCAAATGAAATACGGAGTACTATGATGGGCTGATGGTGGGTAAAACGTCTTGTTTGAGCGGTCTGCTGTATGAAATATACTTTAATACTCTAGACATAATTAGCGGCCTTTTGACAATTGGAAGCGGTGCGGAAGAATACTTAGTACCCTGAATTGAGGAGCTGTAGCAATGTTAAGGATGCACCAAATCAAAGATTGTCAATGAGAAAATTTGAGGCCGATAACGCTTCTGAATGCCAATTTCAAACTTTTTCCCAAGGTGTTACAGAAGAGTCTGGGGCTTGCCGAGGAGCGGATTCGTGAGGCGAAGACATGCGCTATCCCAAACACGTCTCTGCATAACAACCTCCATCTCATGCGATACACCATAGACAGGTTGAGTAACGAAACTTGCATGGTTGAGGCCCTGATCAATTTTGATCAATGAAAAGCCTAGATAGGATCAACCACCAATAGTTAGAGGCCATTTTCAGGTTCGTTTTCTGTGGCTGAATTAGAGTAAGTCGGGTGAGTGATTACTTATCAAAACCATTCAGCATTATGAGCTTGGTATGTCAAGGTTGATTCCTCTGCTCTCTCCTGTACGTACGTGCTCTAGTGGGACTACTGTCAAAGTTGGAAGTGTTGAAAGGCTTGCCGCATAAACTAGGACGTGAGAGAACTGCGTCATCATATGCTGATGACGATACCGTTATATTATCGAAAACGAGCCATATAAACTTGACCAGCACCGCTCTAAACTTATACGAGGAAGTGAGAGGTACCAAATTTAACCAAGAAAAATCAGTGGGCCTGCAGCTCAGCACTGGAGTGGCAGGTCCATGCCGTCCAATAACGTCATGTGGCGCTGTACAGAGGTTAAATCGTTCTGATTCTGTTGTGGTCCTGATCTCCAGGTGGGGAGCAACTGGGACAATATGACGAGCAGGACAACTAATCACATCCAGAAATCTGCCTAGAGATAGGTGTCTTTGAAAGGCCGGGCAGAGGTGGCAAATTCATACATCACCCGCGTTATACATTATCTCCAGAACGTTGTGCCCTATCCTATTTTAGGTCTAATGAAAATGGAGTGAATACCCTTCCGCTTTCTGTCGAAGGAATGCATTCCTCTGTTCAGACGCTCCCTTTGTTTTCAGCACCTTCTGTGTGGAGGACTGGGCATGCCGTACATGAAGGTGCGCAGGCATGCGCTGAGGCTACGACGTCTCCAGCGCTTCGTTGAAGATGTGCATGTATGATCACTGTACGTCAGAGTTGCTGTTCTGCAGGTTATCTCTTTGACTGAGCTGCAATTTTGGAATAAGCGTAGAGCGAGGTAGGATGCTTCAGACCTAAATGCTGCTAAACTCAAACACTTGTCAGTCAGTTAAGCAATGCTGTTGGTGGATATTCCACCCTGTCGTTAGCGACGGTCAATTGCGATGACTTACTCGGAGACACTGCTTGCTGGCCTCTTCCGTTCCACTTTCGTGTCGGATCAGTGATATCGTGAGCATAGTCGATTTTAGATACATTTTACTGGTAAGGAAGAGCCGTAAGCCGGACTTGCCCGAAATGCGCACTGAGCGATGAAAATGTCCTGCCCATTCTGCGACTAAAGTGTTCAGCCCAATGCGCGGGCATTGCTAACAAGTGAGTTTATATCGAACACATACTACAACAGGAAGGTCGAACTCGCCTATCGGCTAAGTTTATTCTAAAGATTGTCCCACCACTTTCCTTTGAGTGGAAAGTGCATTGATAATTTGTCTGGTGGCCTTAGCGAAAGAGTTTGTGTAGTGGATTGAATGTGCTGAAGAAAGACCCTTTGCCTTTGCCCAAGCCCAGGTGAGGTTAAAGAGAGAAATGCTGCTTTCCAGTATTCTTGTTGGAAGCTTGGTGTATATGGGAACAATGATCGGGCTTACCCTAAGTATGCCATAGTATATTGAACGGAAACGATATGGAGAGGTCTGCTCTCCTAATGGTCAGTTCTACTGTGGTTTTGTGGGGGCTCCACTAGCAGTCCTAGGATGTTTTCCTCATTTTGAAATTTTTCGCAGTTAAAATTTATATTGATATCGTTTTCACTGTTTACACGCATCTATTTGCTTAACCACGGATTGTATTGTACCGTTCCCGATGCTTTTTGTGAACCATTAGTGATGAATAAAGAAAAAAAATATTATTGTTACTATAATAATAATAATAATTATTATTATTATTAGTAGTAGTAGTGGTACCATTGTTGTTTTTGTTGTTGTTATTATTATTCTTATTCTTTTCTCCTTGTTATTATTGGGATATAAATATTTTTAAATGATTATTTCCATTACTTGGTTACTAATTGCCTTAGCAATGTATTTATTACATAGAAACATCAATTCTCAAAACAAATGCAATATAATAAATATTATTAAGAAATAGCGTATATGGATAAGAGGAAATAAGTAGCAATTTATCACAATTAATGTTCCACACAATCACAGTAGTATAACCAACAAAGCATTCTATGTAAAAATATAGACAGAATTAATAGTATTAGCAGGAACTATAAACGGTATATTATATTTTTTTTTTAAATGAATTCTCTTTTCAAACTGAATATTAGAAGTTGCATCTAATAGTCGACTTATTTATTACATTGGAATTTTCTGTTGGCAAATAAAATATGAAATAAATATATGGAATTTCAATGGTGCTGCACATATTTATACATAGGCAGATTTTCTATTAAAGATTAACAGCTAAAATGGAGTGTACTAAACAACAGTAGAAAATATACGATATACAAATAGGCTATAAGTTTTGTAGTTTTATTGGAAATATACATTTGAAATCATAAACATACAAAACAACATAAGTACACAAATACAGAGTAAAAATACATGAACACATAAATAAGAACTTTACATATAAATTCAATATACGAGAAAACCCATAAATATACAAAATCCCATAACATTAGAGAACTATATACATTAACTACATACACACAAATATAATATAAATACACATAAACATATATGTCAAATAAATTTAAACCGCTCACATAAACGCATATACACAAATACATCGTAAATATGTGTACGTTTAATAATGAAGGAGAAATCTGAAAATAAATTGATCAATTACAGTGTATTTTACTGACTTTATATTTCAATATAAATTTTGTTTTGTTAATTCAAGCAATATACAAAATAATATTTGAATAATTTAAAATATTATACATATAAAATTATTTGTCTGATGAGGTTTCTAAAAATGATATACAATTTGTATTATACCAACAAAAAAATTACATTGTAATGTCGAGTATATAAATGCATAACATTACAAAACATATATGTATACTATAGTTTTTATACCAGAACACTGGAAAATTGTGTCTACAGCCAGGAGTAATTTCAAACCGCAGTGAAAAGCGTAAAACTTTATGGGATGAAAAAAATAAGATTCACAACTGATCAGTAATTAATTGATCGATCTCGGAACGATAAATGATAAAACGGACAGTTTAAATATTAGAACTTAATAATGAGTAAATGACTATCACACACATAAAAGAAAAAAGAGGATCATCTGTTACTCCACCTAGTTTGACAGCCGAAGTTAGTTTTGTGGCTGTCTGTAGCAACTAATTTTGTATGACCCCGCTGTTTAAAGTTTTGGAACGAAGTCAGTGATTTTGAAGAAGGAGTAAGTCGATTAGATCGAACTCCAGTTCTAAACTCAGGTAAAGTGAAAACCAAAAGTCGACCACTGAGGAATTTTAACCCCACAACGTAAATTAGTTAAGGATATTTTACGGCTTACAAACGATGTATGTATGTATGTGTATATATATATATATATATATATATATATATATATATATATATATATATATATATATATATATATATATATATATATATATATATATATATGTATATATATATATATATACCTTTTACTCTCTGTTACTTATTTCAGTCATTTGACTGCGGCCATGCTGGAGCACCACCTTTAGTCGAGCAAGTCGACCCCGGGACTTATTCTTTGTAAGCCTAGTATTTATTCTATAGGTCTCTTTTGCCGAACCGCTAAGTGACGGGGACATAAACACACCAGCATAGGTTGTCAAGCAATGCTAGGGGGACAAACACAAACACACACACATATATATATTTACATATATACGACGGGATTCTTTCAGTTTCCGTCTACCGAATCCACTCACAAGGCTTTGGTCGGCCCGAGGCTATAGCAGAAGACACTTGCCCAAGATGCCACGCAGTGGGACTGAACCCGGAACCATGTGGTTGGTAAGCACGCTACTTACCACACACAACTACTCCATATATATATATATATATATATATATATATATATATATATATATATATATATATATATATACATACATATACACATGCTTACATTTATACACACACGTACACACACATATACATATGCACATATAACATATATATTATATGTAGATATAGATATTATATATATATATATATATATATATATATATATATATATATATATATATATATATATATATATACTGTTGTGTCTGGGGAGAGTCATTTTCTTATTGTGCCTTAAAATTTAATACGCTCACCGTTAAAATTTCCACTTATTTCTTATTTTTATTTTCCTAAAATTTCCGTTGCTTCTTGCAACCTTTTCAATAGTCTTGACTCTGTCCGTTATTTACGCTGAGCAAAAAAAAAAACAAAAAGTAAAAACAAACAAAAGCACAAACAAAACGCAGCGTAAATAACGGACATAGTCAAGACTATTGAAATGGTTGCAAGACGCAACGAAAATTTAAGGAAAATAAAAATAATAAATAAGTGGAAATTTTAACGGTGAGTGTGTTTAAATTTTAAGGCACAATAAGAAAATGAATCTCCCCAGACACAACAGAATATGCTTCAACACACGAAATCACATAACAAATCTTGCAAACCAAATCCCAAAACGAAATATATATATATACATATATATTTATATATAAATATATACTTACATATATACTCTTCAACACTCATAATGTCAAGCTGTACTATTCCTGCATAGACAGCTTCATATTTAACATCTCACGTATCAACAGCGGTAAAATGCAATCGCACCCCCAACCACAACATGCAACCTTAGAATCTTCAGTGTGTGCTCTCTAGAAGAATCCTGCCTCTCAAAGGCTGTAGTAAACAGACTCATCCTTTACCATACAACAGCATTACTAGGCGATGTACGGGTTAGACAACTAATGTCTTTAAATGAAAATTCTCTCAGTATATGCACTTGTACAGATCTAGGGTCAGAGAGATCTCTACTCGTTTGCTCTGGACACTCCGTGATCTCCGGGACGAAACACCCACCATCAAGTGGACTATTGTCGCCCGAGCGCTAACATATTCAGTTCCCGACTGCCAGCTATAGCTCTGCAAACAAATGCATATCCTCCAACAATACGCAGTATCCATCAACAAAAATACTATTTACTTTATTGCTGTCACCAGAGGTAGGCCCTTTTTCTAAAATTCAGGCATCTGACTGATGTCAACCCGGATGTACCACACTTTGCTCATAAGTGGGCCTTCTGACCACAGTCGAAACAACCAGTTTTCCGCTCCTCGACTTGAACTTTTAGTATTACTTCCTCGCCTACGAGCAAAGGATCGGGGATCTCTTCCAGATCCCATGGTGCCGCCTGTGTTAGAACTTCCAGGTTCTGACGTAGCCAGTTTTGGGGGTGCAGAGCGAGTAATTTGTAGTATATTAAACCCACTGCTGCCACTACCCAGGCGACGTCTATCTCTGGTAGTACTTCTTCAATTTTTATTGGGCATGTGTTCTACGTCCCAAATATGAAGGCAGAAGTATCGCCTCATTTGTTTTTAAAGTCTCCACAAGTGTCCTCCAGATTTCTCAACTATGACAAGACGTACCTCTACTGAAGGAACCATTTTCACTCGAGACATATGTGATATCCTTCCATATAGGTCCGAGCCATTTTTCGATTTTCTCCTTCGGTAAAGTTTCAATATTTTTCTGCATTGTAAACAATTATTTTGTTCCTCGCTTGTGTTGCAACGACACTTGGTGCGGCGATGCGAATATCGCCTCCGTTCACCGTCAACATTTCATAATATGTCTGGTACTCTGATCGTGGGCTTAACATGTTTTATTGATGTACCATGACTACTGCTGCAACATCTGTGGCAACTGTACTTGCCATATTTTGTTTGGAGTGTTTGCAGATGAGCCATTCACTCTTTAATAATTTCAATTGACAAATTTTCTTTTTTCGTAAGAGAAATAGTTTTTTCCAAATTAATTCTCTCAGAAGAGAATTTGAATCAATTATTCTCTCGCGTGAGAGACAATAGTGCGAATCCTTCTCCCGTCGGGTGAAAGACACAGTTAAAAATAAATGCTGAAGGGTCTGGGGGTACGTTTTCCTTGTTTTCCGTCAGTCCGCACTCGAAACATCTTGGGATTCTGCTCTGGATTGAGGCTCTTAGTTTTGTCTCATCCGGCAGAATAATAAATTCTGGAATTTCCTCATTTCTGCTGGTGTGGCTTCAATTGTCCCCCGAAGACACCCACCACACCAGTTCTTTACTTTTTTCTCGAACTCCAGCAATGTCACCTCTTCCTTCAAATTCGACCACGCTTCTGCTATCAGCCACGCCGATCTAATTTCAGGTGGATAACCTTCTATTGCGATTTACGTGGTTCTTTTGTAACGGTAAAAGAACCAGGTCGTTCGTCTGCAGGGTGATCGCAGAATCATCCCTGGCGTCATATTCTGACATGAATTGTACCTCCACGGTACCAAATTTCTTTCCTCTTTTCATGAATGCTACCTTGAACAAATCGTGTTTTAGGGCATTTTCAATTTCTTCGGTATACGCTATCTCTATCTTCTTTGTTTTAAGAGATAATGTTCTATAAACTATCGTTCATTTTCTTGTTTATTCTGTGACTTTTTGGGGGGCGGGGAGTTACTCTCACGTTTGCTTTCTTTCCTCGCAGAATTGGTTGAAACTTTTGCACGGCTTCTGGTCTGATGTTCTATCTTCTTTGCTTTTTACCAACTGCTGCTGCATATTCTTCAACACTTTCTTCCGAGTCACTTTCGTCAACGCTCTCCAGCAACTCTAAAATTTCATACACATCACTTGTCATTTTGAGCGGGTACAATTCCCACACAAAATGAAAACAAATTGCCCCTAACGGGGGAACAATATTTACACCTAGCCTGTTCATGCGAACAACGTGTCAAAAGACACTAACAGGTTTTAAACACGAGACAGTCTCAAAGGGAACAGCTGCAACAAAACGACGTCAAACAATAAATAATCAGCCGAAACTCTAAGTAGCGCATGTGACACTCTTGGCAGACTGCTTATTTATACTAACTAGTATAGTTCACTTAGCCAATCATGGGGTCGTTCAGATTCCCTATACCACATGTTAAAAATATGCTTTAGAATTCGTTTAATCAGTAATCCCTCCGAGAAAACTGTAAGTGACGAATTAGGTGAAGTAATGAATTAGCCAAAGACAAATTATGCTAATTCTACTGTATGAAGACTAACTAATACATATTACTTATGATATATTTGTCAGATTAATTTTTTGGAATGTGGAACAAATAAGTGAGCATATGTTTGATTTGAAACCATTTAATGACCATCCTACAGCAATCAATTGCAATATTATTTACAACTTCATATTTTATTGTTTGTACTTGTTACAACTAAATAAAATGACTATTTTGATTGTATATTTGGAAAGACATGTTTTAAAAAGAAAATTGTTTAAATTATTTTTGACTATTTCTTGTACCATGTTTTTAATGATTTACTTTTTGTAGATTCTCATAATAAAGGAAATAAATTATCTCAAATTTACCTAGTATAATGTGGAATTTTAAGGATAATGAGAATGTAATTATAATTGTAAAAAAAATATTAGATCCTATATCTTCACTGTATATACCATTTTTTTTTATATTGGAAGAAAGTGCATAATACGAATCCGCCAAAAAAGAAAGTGCGCAAATTCATTATGAAAAATAAGTTTCTATATAATAGTGAATATTAACGTAATACTAATTTCCTTATAAAATCAAGAAATAAATTAGCTATATCTATATATAGTAAGAAGAGCTAGCAAGAAGAAGTATGAGAATATATCAACTATGTAATAAAAAGAAATCTGATCATATGAATAGTAAAGTTATAGCTAACATAACATTTTTAAAAATACAAAAATAGCCAGTATGTACCACCTGCATTTGTTAGGGCAAAGTTAGTTTGTTGGTCGAAATTCATGTAAAATAAAATTAAAGCCTACAATTCAGGTACTGTTCTCGTCAACTTGCTTGAAAACAAAACATCTGAATCCTGCTATTCTGAAAATCCAATAATACTATCTGAATGCAAAAGCCTTGTCAATTTATCTTATGAAATAAGAATTTCAACCCCGTTACTCTTAATATTGAAGTAAAGTTTAAAAGCAAACAAAAACTTATGAAAACTAAAGAAATTCTTACGCCTTTGGACGTCGTAATGCTGTGCTTTCGTTTGTTTAATAAAACTTCCTACTCGTATATTGATATTGCTTTCATTTTGTGATTGACAACTGTCATGAAGAAACTGTCAGCTTCTAAATCCTATCTTTATTAGGTGAAAAGGATTAAAATTTAAACGTCAGTAACATTTTTCTGCAATATGTATGCATGTATGTTTGTATTTATGTATGTATGTACGCATGTATGCAGGTATGTATGTATGTACATAGGTAAAAAAAAAATATTTATTACAATATAGTGTATTCATTTAATGGCAGAATCGCTAAATATTCAGGCAAAATTGATGTATTCCGGCTCTTTAATTTCCGAGTTCATATAGCGCCGCATCCAACTTTATTAAAGCAGCGAGCTGGTAGAAACGTTAGCACACTCGATGAAATGCTTAGCAGTATTTCGTCAGTCTTTACATTCTGAATTTTAAATTCTGCCCAGGTCGACATTGCTTTTCATCTTTTCGGGGTCGATAAATTAAGTACTAGTTGCGTACTGGGGTCGATCTAATCGACTGACCTCCTCCCCCAATATTTTGTGCCTTGTGCCTAGAGTAGAAAAGAATAAAGTGTATTCTATGAATATGAAGTAGATTTTTGCAAGATAACTAAACAAACATTTTGCAATATTGGTTTCTAATGTTAGCAAGAAGGACATCAAATCCGGAGGAGATGAATGTTGATTACATCGACTTCCATGCTCTGCTGATATTCATTTTATCAAGTACCGAAAAAATAAAAGGAAAATCGACCTTGGTGGAATTGGAACTAACAATATAGAGACAGACGAAGTGCCGCGAAGTTTTTTACCCTGCGTGTTAACGACTCTGCCAGCTCTTCGCCTTAGTACTGCAATATATTATGATATTACTTGCAAATTGTTTTACGTACCTTTGGTACATTTAGTTTATAGAATAACATTTTTTAAAATTTTGAATATTTTTGGAAAGGATTAGCACTACGGCACTTGTCTTCATGAGTTGTATCATATGAGCTAAACAAACATAAAATTTTTACACAAAAAGAAAATGTTTAGGTTTTCAATTTGATTTAAGGCGTTACCTCAAATTTTTCGGCACATGTGGACCCATAAGATTTTTATCTAATTTTTTTTTTCATAGTATTAGCATTCATGAGATTCCTGTAGTCGAGATGTATCAGTTAAATTTCAATATAGTTTTCTCATAAAAGAAGAAGAATACTTGGAGTCAAATTCGATGGCAGGCGTTAATCCCCCATTTTTCGCCGGTTTACTTTTTTCGTACTGAATATTTTTTGCATATAACTAGCATGGATAGATTCCTGTTGTCGAGACCTGTTATATAAGTAAAAATAAATTATAGATTTATTTAAAAACAAAAATATTTCGACTCAAAGTCGATTTCAGGTGTTATTCTTCCGTTTGTGACTTCACATATTTGACTGATACTTTTTCTACTGGAGCAATATTCAGATTTCTTCGCTCGAAAAGTAGTTTATGATGTGCCGAATCTAAAAATGTAAACATCGTCTAATATGGTTAAAAAAGCTGTGTCAGTGACAAAGCCAAGGAGTGGCTGTGAGTGAGTAAATGTTAACCTTAAGAATATTATTCACACACTACCGGGTGTGAATGATACTTTGTGAGGAGATTAGCACCACGACGCTCGTCTTCATGAGTTCTATGATATGAACTAAACCAAAAAAAAATGTTCATGTTTTGAATTTGATTTTAGGCGTTACCACGTTTTTTGTCATATTTGGCCGCAGTAGATATTTTATCTATTATTTTTATATAGAGAGTTGGCATCATCGGATTCTTCTAGTGGAGATCTATCAGAAAAGTTGAATATGAATATAGTTATCTTCTAAAATAAGAATAATATTTGGAGACAAAATCGATATCAGGCGTTAATCTATTTTCACCGGTTTTTACCTGCGTAATTTTTTCTACTGAATATTTTTGCATATAACTAACATGGATAGATTTGTCTCGCGGAGATCTATCATATAAGCTAAAATAAAATGTAGATTTCTTTACAAATAGTATTTTGTTTCAAAGTCGATTTCAGGCTTTACTCTCCCGATTTTGACTTGTTTTCTCCCGAAGCAAATTTCAAATTTTGTAGCCGACAATGTAGCTTAGGATATGACGAATCTAAGAATGTAGATATTATCTGATTTGGTTAAAACCTGAGTTAGTGACAAGGCGTAGAAGTGGTCGCGTGTGAGTAAATGTTGACCTTAAGAATATAATTCACACACTACCGTGTGTGAATGATATGCATGTCTTATTTTCCGTTAGTTGTCTTCCTTTTATTTAATCCTGAAAATGCTATTTATGTAATGGTCGCAGTCCATAATTTTATACATATATACATACATATATACACTCACACGCACACACATATACGGATATGTACGCGCACTCACATACATATACATATACAAAAATATTCACATACATGCACATGCACACATATACATACACAGATGCCCGAGCGAGCATACCCCCACAAATCTATATATATTTACTTTTGTAGGTATATAACTTAATACATGGTAAACATGCAGTCAGGCACGTATACGCGTATATAGAAATACAACCAGACACATGGACGCATGGATAAAGGGAAATGGAGAGGGAGACAGTTCACTAAATTATTATTATTATTTCACTGCCCTGAATTTGGAAATGCATATTTGGCGTGGTGGGAACAACTCCGTATTTTCTCAGCATGCTTGTTTACCAAGTTTTCGTCGCATAACAGGATGCACAAGGCTTAGTAAAGGCACAACTCACATACACTTGATAGTGTATAATATGGGTCTGCATTTTTTTTATTATTGACCATTCTATTTCATATTTTATTTTCCTTCTTTAACTATTTATACTAGGTCCGCTAATGATGTTGCGTGTCGCCGGCTTGTCTTTCGGAATGAGGAGATGTGGTTGTGATAACAGACCTGTAATTGGTCGTTGTTTGCATGTGGTCGTTGTTTCCATCTATATATATACATATTTTTTCCTTGTATTTGTGCATGTAGTACTCCATGTTTTGGGATGTGGCATACGATACTTTCACCGTGTGTTTGTTGAAGTTACGATGGTAATTATGCGTTATAGGGAAGTACCTATCAAACGCGGCAAAGAATTGTTTATCTATCTTCAATAATAATTTGAAATCCGAAAACTGTGTTATGCCAGAGGACCTCTGAATTTTTGCATTATTTTTCCGATTCCTTCAGCCGATTTTGTGTATTGTTGGCATTGTGTGTGTCCTTTCTGCAGTTATTGTTATTCTTTTGGATTTTGTTTATTTTTTTTCCTATGTTTTCCATTGTGCCTTGGATTTTTGTGTTTTTATTATGCGTTTGTTGTTGTTTCATATTGGGCGTTTCCTACTTTAGGTGCATAGTTGTTAGTATTATTTAGAGTAACCCCAGGTGTGAGCGTCATCTTTTCCTTATGCCCGGTCCTGGCTAGTGCTTCATTGTAGTAAGTTCCGTGTAAGTTGAATACTGTCTAGGTGGCTGATAGGCGTGATATTTTGGTGGCTATGTTCCTAACTATTCCTTTGGTCATGGATTGTGGATGAATGAACCTTACATTTGTATATCTAAGACACTCCTTCGTTTTGTGGCACGGTTCGTACACCCCTGTTTCTAAGGTAAAAGTGATATATAGGAAATTTACCTCAAGTTAATTACTGTCTATAGTTATAGATAGGCCGAAAAGTTTAGATAATTTCTGCATTTTTTTCCTTTAGCTTTCTATTTCTATTTTAGTACAATTATCTATTACGAAAATGGCATGGTCTCTGTACAGAATCCCAGCTATTTGTGAAAATGAATTTTTGATGTGGAATAAAATGTAAATTCTTACGATATCCGTGACATGATCTGAATCGCTGGACCACATTGGTACATCGAAGGAATTCGTCCAAACTGATCTCCTCCATAGTTTTTTGCAATTAATAACGATTTCTCGTGCTGCTAATATCATGTATACATCTGATTTAGATAAGCTACAGTTTTTAATTGCAAATATGACTGCTTTATTGTGTAATATAGCGTTAATTCTTGAGTAGTAGCTATCTATATCTAATTGCATAAATTTGGAGCATTTTGTTTTTGCTGTTTACTTAAACCCTCTTAGTGTCAGTCCAATCTTAATTTTTAGTTCGAGCAATTATATTATCTGTGATGTCTTTGCTTATGTCTGATTTTGATAGACACATTATCCCGAATTTATGGTCGCTATCAAATTTATTTTTCTGGTCTTTAAGGTTTATCTTACATTCTCCTGGGACATATGGTTACGTCCTATCGTCTACCTCTAGTCTGTTTACTATTTCAAATCCTTTGCTGTTTATAGTAGTTAAGGCGTTGTTTTGTATTTGCTAAGTATTCCTTTTGTAACTAAATTACCATATAGTGTGGTGCTTACAGTATAAAGGTTACCGGTCTTTCTCGCAGGCACTAGTATTCCGTTTGCAGTTTTAAAAACCTCCAATATTTTTTCAATTTCTGTTGGTGTTCGTTGTTCCAACTTGGGTATTTCCTGAATCTGATATTCTTTATTATTTTTTTTTTTGCATAGTTCTTCTTCAAATTGTGTCTGATATTGGTGTGTTGGTTGGTTTCTCAGGGATTTGAATTCTTTCTTGGGTGCGTTTTCTTCCTTCTGGCACTCTTGTGCGCTGTAGGAGAGTGCTTTCATTCTCATTCTTCTTATGAAGGAGCTTGTGTTGGCTGATAGTTGTTCTAAGTATTCGTGTTTTGTCGGTATAGGATGTCTTTTGGTGAGAAGTCGAGATTACTTTCCTGAGGCTTTGAATCTCAATAGTCTTAGGGCAAGTTAAAAATTATCACCACTTTCACCATAACATATATTTATTATTGTCACATTGCCTTTTGCACAAGCGTGCTCATAGTTGGAACTATTCTAGTCACGTGATCGACATTTGAATCTGATCCTGCCATTTTTGTTTCTGGTTTTACAGTGTAAGCATAGCCACTCAAGTAGCTATGTGCACCAAAGAAGAACAAAGAGCAGTGAACCGATTTCTCTGGTCGAAACGTGTGTCAGGTGCTGAAATTCATCTGAGGCTTTTAGCAGAATACGTGAAAAGTGCGTATCAGTGGATGGGAAGTTTAAAAGTAACCGGACGAAGTTTAAAAGTTTCGCACGAAAACGGAACTGGACGCCCGTCAACATCCACCACCGACGAGAAGATCCTGCTAGCTCGATAGATAATAATGTTGGACCGGTTCACCACGCCCATCTGTCGGATCACTGCCCTTTGTTCTTATTTGGTGCATATTGCTAGTGGAGCCGCTATGTTTCCACTGTGAATCCAGAAAGAAAAATGGCAAGATCAGGCTCAAGCATCGATCACGTGACCACAATGATATCAAAAATAAGGATGTTCGAATCTATTTTAGATTAAAACAAGAAAACTTACGGGAATTCACGAGAAAGTCACACGAAAATATATGGTAAACAAGAACAAGAAATCAAGGCGGGTGAATCTTAGGTAACAACTTTTGGAACTAATGAATGGTTTAAAAAAATAGATTAGCCCAAATATAAATTAATCCAGTTTTGCATTATACAATTGTGACCCTCCAAAAACTTGCTATAAATAGATAGATAGATTGATAAGCATGTCTCTCTATTTCTATTTGTACCCCGTCACCTTTTAACAGCCAGCTTTGATATGTTTACGAACCTGTCATCTGGTGGTTTGGCATAAGTGAATAATAATATAAATATCAGAAGTACAAAATAAGCACCGAGGGCGATTTCTTTCAGTAAAATACCTAAAAGCGTTGAGCCATCATGGCTGTATTCCCATACTGAAATGAAAACACAAAAGATAAAAAGACGTTATTCTATATCTAATACCCTCAAACACACACACATACAAATATTTAATGTATGTATGTAAATATATATGTATATATATATATGTGTGTGTGTGTGTGTGTGTGTGTGTGTGTGTGTGTGTGTGCTTGTATGTGTGTGTGTATGTATACATAGGTGTACATATGCATTTATACATATATAAATATATATATATATATATATATATATATATATATATATATATATATATATATATATATACATACACACACAGAAGAAGAAATTAGAAATAAAAATATATCAATCGAGAAAGAGAGTGTGAGAAGGAGAGTGGTGGGGAAAGAAAGAGAAAAAGAGTGAGAGAGAGAGGGATAGAGAGACTGAGTGAGAAGGAGAAGGACGGAGAGAGAGAGAGAGAGAGAGAGAGAGAGAGAGAGAGAGAGAGAGAGAGTGTGAGAGAGAGAGTTGAATGATAGAATGATAGAATAACCCAAATTTGAAAACTATTAGGAAAATCAATATAAAATATAAATTTCCCCTAAAACTGAATCGACGATATTTAAAAAAAAATACATCTTACGATTTACTACAAAGCTGCCAACATTTGTAGTTATGGTAACATATAGTAGTAAAAGCGTGCTTAAAATCATATTAATATATATTTGTAATAAGGAAACCGTACAATTTACGTATTTCAATAATGCACAGACATACAAATATACATTGAAGTAACACCATCACATACACATGCATATAGACAGGCATACGCTTGCTTATATGATCATATATATACGAATGTACTGATATGTATTCAAGAAGTATGAATATATATATATATATATATATATATATATATATATATATATATATATATATATATATATATATATATATATATACTTATTTGTATATATATATATATATATATATATATATATATATACTTATTTGTATACTTACTGCATATGTACATTTATACGTACACCTATTAAACATACGTATGTTTCTATGTATATAACTAATGTGTTCACATATTCTTACTGCAATTATATACACATTCATAACTATAGGCATTACAAATATATTCATACATAAATACACTACACACAGTATGCTCATAAATATTTCGCATTCTATCAGATGTATGTAATACGTGTACATAGTAATAAATGAAGGTAAAGCGTATAGATATGTATACATATAGTTAATGTATATACATATATATAGAATACACAGACATACACACGCATAATGAATGTCTATGTGTACAGCATCAAACATATTTTTATACACACGTTACATACATATAATGCAAATTGTTGCTCAGTATCTGAACCATGTTACACTTGAACATTCTTATAATGTAATACGTAAAGTACTGTAATACCTGATTCAGGCAATAACAGAAAAGATAAATGATATATCTGATGAGAAGACGTCTGATCAGATGAAGTTATTGATATTTTGATGTCAACATCTGAACATATACAATGTTTTATTAAAAATTCAAATTGTAATGTATTCAAAAACATATTCAACACAGACTTAGAAATATATCCTTTGCACCCATGGCAAGGTTACTGTGTAGTAAAAATGATGATTCCTTCGACTGTTGGCTTGTGTGATCTACACAGATATTGGTGGCATTTTTCTTTTTCAGCTTGTGTTCGACATAAAGATTGTACTGCTTCTGTCAGTGTTACACATTTCTAATAATCCAACTGGATATTTGCGACATCAGTGCATGAGCAGACAACAACATATTATATAGCGTTGATGTGAGATTCAGCTCTTATTTCGTTGCTGGTCTTTTTCTAAAAATGAGAAAGGACGCTCGTCTTGAAAGAAGCTGAAAAGTACGTTGCTGTTTAGAAAACACCCAGAAAGGAGGAGAAAAATGTAAAACAAAAAGAATGAGAAAAAGAAAATTCAAAGTTTCATAAGTTTGACAACTTTCAACAAAAATCAATATGGTTTGTAGAAATGAATTCAATGGGGAGAAAAGCAAATTTTGTGGGAGTAAATGTTTAATCCGGTGAGGTGGTATTTCCAGTTCAAGGACAGAAATTTGAAGAGCTTACATTTAATACAACTAACAGATCTGAAATTTATTATGTCAGTAGAAGTCTTCCATCTAAAAAGAAGTAAAGTTTCAGCTAAACAAAGCCTGCTTTCTTTGTTTCATCAACCTATGGTGTGGATTATCTCAGGATGCGCCACTTGATGGCGCTTGGCGATTAATCGACATTCAAATGCCGGTTATTTCTAGACAACTTAGCGACTATATTCTTCTTCACACGTGATAAAGAAGACTGGCTGTTAGCGTAGCATTTCTAAAGTCACTTCAGCATATAACAATGTAGTATGTCTTTTGATTCTTCTCATTCTGTAACATTACAGTGATGTCATCTTCATAAACAACTGAGTAAATCATCCACGCCTGGTCGGCTGGTCAAGTCTCTAGGACTCGAGTGTAACATATTCGGTGCTTGCTATTACATGCAAGTGATAATATCATGTTCATATTGGGACAGCTGCAGTATGAACTTTTCATTGAATTTCTAGAAAATATATTTATGTACCTCAAGGTACCATTAATTTTAACACTCAAAGAGAAATGGGAGCGAACAATATAATCATTCTGAAACTATTTTGAAATTTCTGATTTCTAATTGTAAATTGAAATTTATATCTTGTTTGAAGGTATTGATACCCAGATCATTCTTTTCGTACGAGAATGCATTATTTATTATTTTCTCAGAAGAAATGAAATACTCTATAGATGATATTGTTTATAATACATTTGGAAACTATAATGAGATGAACGAAATGTTATATGTGAGTTTTTCATTAAGTTTATAAGGAATCGCGATTGGATTTAGGAAAGCATCTAAGACATCATCACTAGAGCGCAAGTGTAAGTGGTTAAAAGTATATATGAGATTGTTTCCTAAATTTATTAAGTCTATGTGTCTCACAGTCGTGAGAGATGACGGAACAGTATCTTGTACACACAAACACGCATGAATTATTTTGAAACGCGTATATATACAATATCTGCAATTTATCCTTGCGATTGCGAAGATGAATCTATAGAATTAAAATGCAATGATAATACGTCTATTCGGAAGTTAACGTGGATTTTATTATCATCTACAGTTTGGATTACAAAATAATTTGCTTCTTTTAGTTGCATCTGTTTCATTGAAAGACAAACATTTATCTCCTCTTGGCTATTACTTTGATCGTTTCGTTAAACATTCTTTCGAATATTGTAATTGAATTTTCTCCCTCCCCCGTAAATTACGAGTTATGGTTATGTGTCATTAGAGGGAGATAAATAAATATACGGGAACGCACGTCATTCTTTGTCCTACATCACATTATGTGTTGAGAAAAAGCAAAGGGCATGACTATATTTTACTATTTATCCTTTATAAACCAAGACAGAATATTTTCATAAGATGCACAATGATGACGGCGACAGATTGCATTTAGCAAAATCATAAATTAAATGTAACTTTTGTCTGGTAGAGTGATTTTTGCGACAGTAGATTATAATCATCGTAGTGACACACATCCTTTATTTATTGTAAAGGACATGATATAATGTGCATCGAAAAAATTAATCCCGTCCAATATTTCGTACTTGATTCACAAACCAATCTACAAATAATATTGTTTTTGTCATTTGGAAACCTTTCATTTGCTTTAAAATAATTAATCAGTATTTTCCTGAAATTTGTCACGATCACCTATGTTGTTCCTATTCACGCTATCAGCACCTTCATTGTGTATCAATTACCTGTGTTAAAGAGATGCTGAACTCAGGTTTCAGACCTTCACGTCACAGTTGAACATTATGCATTAAACCCACTAGTTTATTTAAAGTTATTAAGTTATTTAAACTTAAATATATAGATCTTCAAATAAAGTAATTTGAAACTACCAGTTCTTTTCATATTTACCTCTTAAACTATGTTACTTTTATCATCACAACTATGTTTACAGGCTCCTTTAATTGTCATTTGTTAAGAGCATCTCCTTAAAGATATTTTCAAATTTGGTTGCAAATCATGTGCTTCAGTTTTAGAATATCATACGATCAAGTTTGAATGTAAAATGTTTCATGAAGTTTGTACATAACTAGCCATGGAAAATTTCCAACTTAGCCTGCATTGTAATTTCAGTAGTGAATCTTTCTTTGTATGTGCATTTCTTGCAGAAGTCATTGTGCGCCTGTTCAGAAAGAAAATCACCTTCATAGACTTCTGTTTTACGGTGGCCTAAGAAGGCCAAATACATAACCCACTTTTCCAATAGTGGATCCCAAAATTTACATGATACAAATTGGTTCGTACAATTTCTGGTATGTGTCAGGTTTCTCTCGGTAATTAGTTAGGTGTATGACCTTTGAAACATACTTTGCCATAATATTATGTTAGCTACTTTGCCCCCAGTGTAAGAGTTTCTTATTGTTGCTACGTCTAAATATAATTCCCCCCGTTTCATTCTATTTTCCCTTGCAAACCAATTCCATGTTTCCAGCTAACTTGGTAAATAGGTATTCGTTTACAGAGCAAGACAGCTATTATTAAACAATGCAAGTTGGTATCAGATACATTAATTCACGCACATTCCCAATGTAATCTAATACGTCCCTTGAAAATTTATTTAAATTTTTGTTCAATTCACACTGACGCTTACTGAAGAACATCTCACATTGGACCCATGTATACATGTGAGTTTTCAGGTTCAGCCTCACCGCGTTTTCATTGGAGAGATATTTTCTATTCGCGCCATGTGAGGAACTATTTAGCCTTCTTGTTCTAGTGTCATACTCTCATCCGCTTCTTTGGTATATTTAGCAAAGCGCAATCTTGAATACAATAGATCGAACCACTCTTCTGATGTTGGACACAGTACGTCCTGTCCTAAATAAAATATGAAAAAGAAATTGATTACAATACATAACCTCAATTTATCGTCAAACAGATTTCCTATCATCTTAACAAAAATACATTAGTGTATTTTTCCTTGAATGATTGGGATACATCTTCCTAAATAAACTTAACTCCATCCCATTACATGGCAATGTCGAAATGTAATAACTCTGGCAGCATTGACTACGTTCAAAATAATTACGTAAGTATCTATGGCGTTGTCTTTCACTGAACCATTAACCTTGATGTATATAAACAGAGATATAATTCATTACCGAAGTATAAAGTACATACTGATTCCTCATTATAGCATTAAAATATCTACTATTACGTTTCTGTAGCGTATATTTTATTTCTTAACAACTTTGAACATCTTCACAGATGCATGTATATCACAACATCTGATACCATTCACAAAGACGTCTTTCTTTTTTGTTTATTTATAAGCAATGTTTGTCAGTATTATATCTATGTAGTAAAACTTTAATCATAGCACCTCTAGCTGTTTTCTTTTTCTTCTCAATTATACACATTTTATCTATGAGATACAACTGTGAGAGACACATCGGAAAAGGGGGAGAGAGAGATAGAGGTGAGTCAGAGAGCAGAAATGGTTGATAAACAAAAAACAAATAACAGTGAAAACAATACAAAAACATACCGAAAGAAAAACATTCCCCTAATTAAGATGATAAAATATATATGGAAACCTTTGTTTATTTTCGTCTCAGTGAAATTTAAATCAGATTGAGGAAAACGCTGGAACAAGAAGATATTGATTCTTAATAACTTTGAAGAGAAAACTCTGGAAATATCAGCACGAACCGGCTTCAGTAAAGAACAGAGATTAATCATTTATTCTACACGTAATTAATTTTCTTTCGAAAGGAAATTTTTGAAAAATTTGAATTTAGTTTAAGATTACTGTATTTCAATAAATAAATGAAAAACATAAAAAATCACAAAAAGTAAACAGATGAATAAATGAACAAATTAACAAACTGAAAAAAAAAAATTTTCTATCGTTGATGTTGTTCATTCTTATGTAGATGTAATTGAAAACTAATATCTTGTAGCTACACTATTTTGAAATCACGTAAATTGTGTATCTAATTAAACAGACGCGTTTAAACATTATATTTTAATAATGTTTTATGTATTCCTCTCGGCCATTTATTGTTGAATGCTCTACTTATGGTAAGACAATAATGTTTTATGGTGATAATGGATGATTTGGCGTGGAATGTAATCTACCCCAGAATCTTGTTCACTGACAAAAATCTCAGAAAGCTCATCTCTTAATAGACATTTCCAATTATTTTCTATCGACATATTTCCGTCACAAGGATTCAGGCTATATATATATATGTATAACTAAGTAAAAATATTACTACAGATGGGCGGAACCTCCCCCGCATTTTTATGTTTCCCCAAAATATATGATAAAGCCATAACACGTTTTGGAATTGGCAGTTTAGTATATATTTAGCTTCCAGTTTAAAGGTCAAAACATTTTGTTTATAATGTAATTAAACTTGTGGCAATATGATACAAACCAGAAAACCATCAGAAATATATCACCGCAGCTATGTTTTTTTCATAGTTCTCTGTACTAGAGAGAACGAGTTGTTGGATGTTGTTTGCTTAACACATCCTTCAATGTTGTATCAGACACTTGTCTGATACTGATGAACCTGTCAATTCGTTTCAGTGTTCATGTACGTAACTCATAAATGTAGCATTCATTCGTTCTATATTTTCTTTATTATTTTATATTTACTATTTACTACCCCGCAGGCAAAAATGCATCATCTTCAATTAAATTTATTCGTCCATTTAAAATGATAAATTTATATAAATGTTATTCAGTTTCAATATAAAGATTCTTTGAAAGAATTAGAAATTTATTAACGTTGCACTACTTTCAATTTCCAAAAAATGAGTAGATGTATATGATGTTTTCATTTATTGAATATCAAATTATTGAGATTTACTTTGTCTTTCTTAGTGAACTTTCAATAAATAATCTGTTAGAACTGTATAAATAAACGGACTTGTTTTTAAATATTTTCATTTACATTCTGCAAAAGAGTTTATAAATTCTATAATATTTATTGTTGCTTATATGACTTCTCAACAAACAAGACTTCTAGTCAGGTTTTGTATTCATCTTTATCATGTATCTTTCTGGCTGTGCAATTGAATACTTTTACATCAATAACACTTTCATGTTTCTCAACTGATGACTATATAAAATTGGGTATTTGTGAACACTGGAATCGGAGTCACACCGATATATACCTCTCTTTGACTAGTATTTATCGGCATAACAAATGTAGATCTTATGGAAAATTGCAGTCATTTTACAGTGAGGAGTAAATTTTAGAGAAACGAGTAAGATGTAGCACCACTACCAGAGTTATCGTCTCTATTTTTGCTGTCATTCAGTAAATTGTCACGAGCATTGAGATCCGTGTATCGGGTAATACTCAAATGACCTTTGCTGTGATTTAAGACGATGGAAATCACTTGTGGAACTACTGTCTTGTGTTTGATCATGTGGAAAGTAAAGCTGCTTATAAAATATAAAAGTGCGTGACCAACTCTCATCTTTTAAATACAATTGCATATCCAGGAATTTAATTCAAAATTTCAAAGTTTCTTTGATTACTAAATAAATCACTTTGAGATAACCATTACTTAATTCCTCAGTGCGTTACCAGTTCTGTGCAAATAAATTCACCCAGATATTTCTTGCATCGATGTTATGACAATGATGTATGGGAAAGTATATTAGTATTAACAATATTTAGGATGCATTCATTGTCCCATTGTCCTGTTCAGCAACAGTTTTGCGGGCTGGTTTAGGCAATTTTGTTGGCACTCCGTCGCTTACGACGTCGAGGGTTCCAGTTGATCCGGTCAACGGAACAGCCTGCTCGTGAAATTAACGTGCAAGTGGCTGAGCACTCCACAGACACGTGCACCTTTAAGGTAGTTCTCGGGGACATTCAGCGTGACACAGTGTGACAAGGCTGACCCTTTCAATTACAGGAACAACAGAAACAGGAAGAGTGAGAGAAAGTTGTGGTGAAAGAGTACAACAGGGTTCGCCACCATCCCCCGCCGGATCCTGGTGGAGCTTTAGGTGTTTTCGCTCAATAAACACTCACAATCCCCCCGGTCTGGAAATCGAAACCGTGATCCTATGACCGCGAGTCCGCAGGGGCCATTGCGCCTCCACGGTTTAGGCAATAGGATACATGAAAATAATTCTTCTTGATATAATTTTTTTGTGGTGGAAAATATTTAGAAACCTCGTATACACTGGATGCTGCAAAATATTTTCTTGATTTCCAATAGAACGTCTTTTGGTATTAGGTCGTCAAGTATGAAATTTGTAGTAAGGTATATGGTAAAATTTGACAGCTGCTCATTTGGTGCCATAATTATATTTTGACTATCTTTATTTTTCTTACAAAGTTGACACATTTATTTCATTATTCTAACTCATTTTGCGTTTTATAAAGTATTTATAAATCGTTCTTTGCTATTTTGTTTAGAGATGGATAAGTCGGAAATTCCTACAGTTTTGAAATATGAGTTCTTTCATGGAAATCTAGCATCAATGACAGCTCGGAATATTAACGGAGTATTTCATTTTAATGTTATTACACAGCAATCAGTATCAAATTGTTTTGCAAAACTTCGTTCTGGTAATTTTGATCTCACAAATGAGTAACGTGGTCGACCAGAAACAAAGGCGGATAATGACAAACTGAATGCCACTGTTGAGTCAGATCCATCACAAAGTGCCCGTAAGTTATCGATATTGTTTGGTGTTATTGACTCAACTAATTCAAATCGGTAAAGTGAAGATTTGGATAAGTGGGTTCCACAAAACACAGTCCAAAACACAGTCCAAAATGCAAAATTCATCAAAAGAAGTTGATGGCGTGTGTTTAGCGGGCTGGTACAGGTGTGATTCATTATGATTTCATTAAACCTGGCTCGGCAATCACTGCCGACGTATACTGCAGCCAACTGGACCAACTGATTCAGAAAATTG
This sequence comes from Octopus bimaculoides, assembly GCF_046866305.1. NCBI lineage: Eukaryota > Metazoa > Mollusca > Cephalopoda > Octopoda > Octopodidae > Octopus > Octopus bimaculoides. The sequence continues at coordinate 41,624,964 of NC_142934.1, forward strand.
CAGAAAAAAGAGCCTAGATTAATCAACAAATCCACTCCTATTTTATTGCAAGACAACACCAGAGTACACGTCAACAAATGACATTAGTGAAAGTACAGGAGTTGGAGTTGGGAGTTGTCCATCATCCACTATACTCACCTGATCTTGCTCCCACTGACTATCACTTCTTCCAGAATTTGGATAATTTTGTGATAAAAAAACAATGAATTCCGACGATGCTGTGAAACACGCCTTCTAAGATTTTATTTACTTTAGTTTGCCAGGCTTTTACAGCTCCGGGTTGGACAAGCTACAGTTGAAATGGCAAATGTGTATTGACAATATGGGTGCATACATTATTGAATAAAACCATTCCTTAAATTTATAAAACATTCGCAAAGATTTTCTTCTTTTCTCCAAATTTTTTGTTTGACGACCAAATACATTCATCACTTTTGCAAAAAATATTTTAGCTCTACGGACTACTGCTAAAATAAGCCAAAAGAACGTAAGAGTATCAATAATTTCCCACGGTGAATTTGCTCATTTCTCCATCAATATTCAAGCAAGCAATTGAAAGCTTTAAAATGTCCGGGCTAAGTCTCGCACAAGTAGCTGGTAATCCCGGGGAGGGGACTTGTCGGATTATGGCGAGATGCAGAAAAATTTGTTGTTACCGAGTATTTTATTGAGTATATTTATAAATTATTGCAACAGTCATAAGTTGAGGCATATAAAAAAATACTCCGTGTAGTATCAGTTGGAAAATACTCTCTCAAGCACAACCATACAGAACTAACAACAAACCCAACCAATTTGTATTCATGAATCTTACCACGCTCTTACATTCATGTACCAAATTCCGAACTGAAACAGCTAATTTCATCATGTAAAGACAAAATCTTAAAACACTATAACATTTAAAAAATATTTTTTGTAACACTTAAGCAAGTAAAAACCTCATCAACTTGCCTCTCTCTACCCAGTCCATAAGCTGTTACCATAATATAAAAAAGGGGAATCCAATGATGAGTAACCTGGCCGGAACTTTGAAGTCGCAATAGCGTTCTTGTTTACATCTGATAAATTTCACCTCTACGAAAGCGTAACGAGCCATATTATGTTCTAACTGAACATAGAAATTAAACTTAACGTGTATGTCTATCTATCTATCTATCTATCTATCTATCTATCTATCTATCTATCTATCTATCTATCTATCTATCTATCTACCTATCTATATATCTATCTATCTAAAGTTGGTGCATACTTATTTCGGCTTTTTTCAATCAATTTTATTCAACTAAAACAATAACAACATTTAACAAAAACATATTTAAATGATTATTCCGACCGTCTGCCATGCAAATGGGAAGCAAGAACTGAAGGAAATGGTGAATATGGTCCAAAATAATCATTTAAAGATGTTTTTTTTAAATGTTGTTATTGTTTTTGTTCAATACAATTTTTTGAAATAAAGCCGCAATAATTATGCATCAACCTAATATGTATATATATATATATATATATATATATATATATATATATATATATATATATATATATATATAATCAAGACTAGAGTGGCGTAATCCGAATGAACAGGAACTGGTATAACCAGGAATTGGTATATCCACACAGGAACTGGTATGGCCAGGAATTGGTATGTACAAAGTCAGTCAGAAGGCCGGGGTCCATGTGAGCGTGCGGTATATAGTCAATCCAAACATGAACAAGCAAGAAAATACACGAAATAAACAACAAAGCGAGGACGTGGAATAAGTACAGTGTGATTGGACGCTCAGGAAAGGAAAGAAAGGAAAGAGGATTTCACTTTTCGCTCGAAAATTTCCGCTCGAAACGTGAAATCCTCTTTCCTTTCTTTCCGTTCCTGAGAGTCCAATGATACCGTACTTATCTCACGTCCTCGCATTGTTGTTTTTTTTTGTTTTTTCTTTCTTTTTCATGTCTGGAGTGACGATATATATATATATATATATATATATATATATATATATATATATATATATATATATATATGTGTGTGTGTGTGTGTATATGTGTGTGTGTGTGTTTGCGTGTGTGTGTGTTTGTGTGTGTGTGTGTGTGTGTGTGTGTGTGTGTGTGTGTGTTTGTGTATTGGTAAGAATCTAAATGAGGCAAATCAAGTTCACATATACATTTATTCAGTCCTAGACCTAACATACATGAATTTCTTTTAAAATATATTTAATACTACACACATATTAAAAATGTATAGAAATATAAAGATATATAGAGTAATCAATACATTAAAAATATACATATAAAGCTTTATAAATACCGAGATATACTAATTAGAAATGTACTGGAAACATAAATACATCTAGAGGTCGACTTAGAGATAATAAAACGATATCATAAAAAGAGTTAAGAGTCTATAAGAAAATGTTTGGGTGTAACTAATCCAGTTGTCCCGTCATATAAAAGATATTTACATCTATTATTGGACAGGGAAAAAATAAATTTCTAAAAAGGCTGAAATGTTCTGCGTTTTTCTAATGGGCATTACCTAGTGGGTGTTTTATGCAAAAGTACAGGGGGTTTTGAGTGGTTGGAGAACGAGATACAATGCATGATAAGATAAGGCTACTGATGGCTCTATTGGTAGAGGATAAGAGGAGGGGTATTGTTTTATTTTACAGACAAAGTTTCAATATATGTGGAAGCTAGTTCTCAACTCTATCCAGAAACATGAAGCATAAATGTTGAGTAAAATCTGTTTACAAGAGGACATGGCGTGGGAAAATTTATTTACTCTTGAGGAGATGTGTAGACGGAGTATAATTAAAGATTCTTTTAAGCATATTTTGCGTTTTCCTTTTGTATTATAAGGGGGGGGGGCATCATTGATTATGAACGGGAAGTTTTCCCGGTATTAACTGTAAATAATAACCTTGGGTATTTATTTACAATTACACGACTCTCGGTAAACACCATTTTAAAGTGCGATTTTTCTGCTGCTGAATTGCTCTAAACGAATTTGACCATAAAAATGTCGGAAATTTACTGCTTTTTAAGGTAATAACAAAATTAGTCTAATAGTTTAGAATAAGTTTCATGAAGTCGAATGCGTAAAGTTTGCAAAATTTTCATACTTTTTACGTCTGCTGTTTCAGAATTCTACGCATGCGTGAAATATCAGACGACAGTACATTGAATAACATAGTCATACACGCAACGACGTAAGCAGGCACAACAATAGATCCGATGGCCAATGTCATGAAAATAGGTCCGACAAATTTTATTAATGTCTTACAAAATACTAAATTTCCAACGCTTTTATGGTCAAATTCGATTAGAGCAATTCAATAACATAAAAATCACAATTTAAGATAGTGTTTAGCCAGTATAGTGTAATTGTAAATTTCACCGAAGGCTGACAGTATTTTTTTTCAAAAACATTTGAAAGAACATTTGAAAGAACGTAACCGGTTGAGAATGAAGTAAGATAAGTAGTAAATATGTGTGCGAGTGTGTGTGTGTGTGTGTGTCTGGGTGTGTGTGTGTCTGGGTGTGTGTGTGTGAGAGAGAGAGAGAGAGAGAGAGAGAGAGAGCGAGAGAGAGACAGAGAGACAGAGAAACAGAGAGAAAGGGAGAAAGAGAGAGTTATGAGAGGTAACATTGTACGAAGTATTTATATGTATATATATGTGAGAGAGAAACAGAATTTCAACACAGATAACAATAATGCAATTTTAGTATAGATACATACATATATAAATCTACGCCTCTATGCGTCTATCTATCTATCTATCTATCTATCTATCTATCTATCTATCTGTCTATCTTTCTATCTATCTGCCTATCTATCTGTCTGTCTGTCTGTCTGTCTGTATATCTGTCTGTCAGTCTAACTATCTATCTATCTACACACACACACTCTCTCTCTCTCACACACACACACATACACGCACATACACGCACAGACACACACACACACATATATACAGACACACACCCACACACACACAGACACACACACACACGCACACACACACACACACACACACACACACACACACGTATAATCTGAAGATAAAAATAGAAAATCTATCTAGGTTTCCTGGTCGAAATAATCTTTGCCGCCATTTATCAAGCTGAAAGGAATAAGTTTTGCCAGTTGTCATTTGGGTGAGGAGATAATCTTTAAACAAGAGACGCTTGTTAAGCAGACAAACGTTGGAGATTCTCAAGTTTTGTTAACAGATACAGATCTTTATCAATTTTCATATCTATTAATATAGTGTCTGGATTTGGAGAAGATTATCCATTTAATGTTAAAACAGGTCCATTCCTCTTTAAGTTTCATCATTAAAGCCGGCAGGATTGTTGAATGTCTTTCATCACAGTTACTAAATAAGGAAGGTGTTTGTTATATCTAGATTTAAATTTTCCTTTGAAGACTCCGATATAACGATCATTTTCTTAGTTTACTGATCATGTTCTTCATAAATAACTGAAGATATATCGCACTCATCTCCAAGGCGACATGTAAATTGTCTCTACCTGTGCATCCAGGGCAGGCTAGAGTTGTCCGTTGCTTATTGATATACGACTTCAGAAGTGTGTGATACTGCAAAATCATCGTAGTAGTATATACTGATGCTATAGCCAGTATATTTAAAATTAAGCTAGTTTAATATATACAAACCAACTAAATCGATGTATCTGCGCTATCATAAGAACCGATTTGGTGATCGATTTTATTTTTTGGCTGAAATAGATCCGTCACAGAACAACAATGCCTTATGTGCGTGCATAAGGAACTGTAATTCTTGCTCATCTATGGTGATAAATGAATGTGCAAACTTTAATGCATTACGTAGAGGCGGTTCAGATATTGTTGGGTAGAAATCCGCAATATCAAATTGTGTGAATATCGCTTTATTTTTATTGAGGATCGATTTCAACCAAGATTCCGCCGAGGAAATGTTAGTTCATTTCAGCAAGCTTGACGATTCTTTAATTTTGTTACTAATGTTGTTTAATTGTTTTTCTTTTTGGCTGCTGAATCTAGTTCAGTCTTATCTGGGTTAATTAGCCTACACTTTGGTCTATTTAGATAGTTAGGCTTATGTAACTTCAGTGAAAGAAATGTTTCCCTCATGGCCAAACATTCAGTTCTTTCATCTAAATTAATTTTTTTTCCTAGGGTTTACGTCTGCATCTTAATAGCGCTATACATATTGATGTCAGATGTTTATCCGTAATGACATTAGTTAACAATGTATTACGTACATCTCTGTCTACTTTGTGTAGATTGTTAGTCTCGTCCGAAAATAGAAATTTACTAATAGAGTTTTTAAATAGCCGTGTATCTTTAGCCAGTTTAGATTGCAGCTGTTACAGTAAGTATACTCACTATATAAGGTTCAGCAAATAAATGGGTCTTGAAGGGGATAAGGTCTGTAACAGAAGAAGGAAATTTCCGTGATTTAATGTCGAAATGTTCACTGGCTGTCATAGGTAATTTTATGTCAAATTCTAAGGCCTTCCATCGTAAGCGTTTAACAAAGTTTTTCGTTTTGCTTACGAGCATCCAAAAAACGATAAGGTAATTATTCGTCTTCCCATTGGCTTCATATAATAGCACAGATGTAGATTTAGTTTGTTCATACATATTAAACCTTAATTCGGAAATTCCCGGCCATAACGTCGGAATATACCACGACGACGCTTTCGCAGTTTCAAACGTATATGAATGCCAGGCTATGGATTCCTATAGAATATATATACACAATATATACGTGCATATATATGCCTACACATTTTATACATTTATTTAGCAATGGAATGCCGAACGGTAAATATGATATAAAACTGTGTACGCATTTCTCACAAACTGCAAGATTAATTATTTTTCTTCATTACTGAATACTAATTGACCGTTTTTCATAATGTGTGTAGTATGCCTAGAGTGTATATATATATATATATGGAAATATTGAATGCTCTAGATTGCATTTCTCCTGTTTTGGGGGGTTTTTTTTCTTACACACCCCTCTAAAAGGAATGAATTACACCTGGTAGATTTCCGAGTTTAATGATTCTGCATATTCCGTATGAAAGAAATAAATAATGAATAGTATGTTATGCCTGTTTGTGTTGAATTTTTGGTAAGCTATTCTTTTTTGTGTGAATTATTTCTTCATACATATTTTTTATGTGCTTATTTTGTTCTAAGGTGTAATATCGATTGTTCCTTCATTGCAGTGCTTCTCCGTAACATCAATTTATAAACGTTGATTTACCTCTTATCTTCAATGGAATAAGTTTTTTTTACAGATGATAGCACATCTCTTGAATATTGTAAGCTCGATAATTATTATACACTAACAACTTCCCTTTTTCCCCTTCGAATTTGTATTTCTCGAAGCCTTTTCTATGCTTTTGCCAACAGTATGATGTATATTTTCCCCTTCACGTTTAGGCCTTTCTATTACTATTGATGATTTTTCTCATCTTGGTTAACTTTCTTCTGTAGACTGGTTTAGAGAGTAAATGGAATGTGGATCTATTTCTTTTTATATTTGCTATGATATGACAATCTGAAATTATTCATGACACTAGATACTGTATGTAGAACCGGATGTAACACCATATTTGGTTTTTTCAAATGTAAGGCTGTATTAATGAGTGGCTAAATTTGATGTTTGTGGAATTCCACCTGAGGACAGCTACACTCCAACGTCCTATTTGGTATTCCTTTTCGTTAATACCATATATAAATGCAGCTATTTATAATGCCGTATATAAATGTAAGCGCTTATACATGCGCATGATTTTGCATATGTGTAAGCCATCCTGGATCTATATACATATGTAACAACTATGAGTGTGTTAATACATGCGATTCGTCTTTCATGTATTAGTGAACGTATGTAAGATTATTAATGAATTGATATAATCACTTATGTACATCATTGTTCAAGAATATCATCTCTTCATATGTGAAGACAACTGTCACACACACGCACGCGCACGCGCACGCACACACACACACACACATACACACACCCACACATTAGTGAGTTTAACCATCTCTGGAATTAAGTGTTCCTATAATTCACAGATTATATTTTACCCAACTGACTGCCGAAAATATTAGTTAAAACCTCCGTGAAATAATAAGCTTACGTACATACATGAAATGACTTGTAAAAGAACATTTTAAAAACACACCAAATCTGCTATTTTTAATATTATTTTTGCTTCTTTTCCCACATAGTTCCACCTTTAACGTATTCCTTTTCAGAAAGCAGGTTAGCGGCTTTATAAATAATATTCTTACTCTACTTGAGTTCACCTAAATGTTTAGGTGAATGAATTAATGAATTTAGAATTCCTTGATAGCTATCGACTAATACAATGTTTATAATAAAAAAAAACGTATTCGATCCCTACAATGTAAACACAGAACAGTAGATTTGTGCCATTAGTTTTCTGTTGCGTTTACATAGTTTGTATTATGCCAGCATGGATAAAATTTACAAGTGGTAGTTGTTATCAAGCAAATTCGGGCTTCTATATATGTTAGAATGCTCACTCTTGGATTCGGGAAAATTTTCTGTTTTTCCGGAGTACTAATCATGGTCAATGACATCAATCTGTATATATTTACAACGTTTCAAATAGTTGCCAATGACAATCCACGAAGATAGTAGTTTCAGCCACACTACTTCAGTATAAAACTTTAAACGCTGTCGTTTTCATTTGATTAATTGAAATTAATGCTTTCTGCGTTCTAATCACTTTCGGGTATTGATTGGTTTTTATCAGTAGAAATGTCATTAGGATTTACATTAAGTAAAACTCAAGCAGAGCAGCAACGTCTATAGAAACAGACTTCATCACTAAAGATGAAGGGTTCTACATAATCATTTGACAAACCAGAAATAGCAGCATAATTCCCCTGGGATCACAAAATATTGTGTGCAAGATTAAGGGCATACTGCACAGTTTAAATGTATAAACGTAATACATAACATAATTTTAGAAGACAAACTGACCATGATGAAATTGTTTTAGCAAGCTTCTAGTACGCTATATGTGTGTGTGTGTGCGTGTGTGTGTAAAGCACTATGCATGCACCTGAGTAAAAATACAAAAAAAAAAAAAAATTCCGTTTAGCAGCAGGCTACGTCATTATAAAGAGGAATAATTAACTATATAGAAGACGACTAATTATTTGTCCGATTTCTTCGTAAGGATATAATATACACTTCTGTAACACGCCAGTTGACAGTGATCGCAAACATTGTGTCCAGTTATTCTGGACACAATGCTTTGCTGCATTTCTTCCTTTTCTCTGCACCCTCAGTTCTAAACCTTCTGACGTTATCAGTGTCCTATAAATATAACAAAATCAATAAATTACAAACCGGTTAAATAACGATGTCTACTCACATGTGAGCCCATGTCCTTCCCTCTCTCGCTCTCTTTCTGTCTCCCTCTCCTGGACTAGGTAACGCTGTGGTTTGAGACAGGACCTGGAAGTCTTATCACAACGCCGTTTTTTTCCGAAAATGGATGACTTAAGCAAAAATATGGCAACAATTCCTCATTCAAATATGTTAAATTCCCTTCTGTTCACTACAGCATAGAAGAGAAATAAGGAAAATAACATACAGCACGTACAGCAGTTTTCCTCTTTGTTTACTCAATGTATCAGTACTATTGTGAACAATATTGTTTTCATAAGTAAACAAAATTGAACAAATTATACATTGTATGTGTAAATATTTGGTTGTATGTACAGCAATATGGGCTTACAGGGATGTGTGTGTGCGTGTGTGTGTGTGTGTTGGTGTGTGTGTGTGTGTACTATAACCTTCTTATATTTGGCACATATTAAATGACAGGAAATGCTCGTAATGGGAAGCAAAAAGCAACGAATCAGTATCAATGAATAGATATACGAAAATGTTTATGAAATATATCTCCCTGTACACAGGGTATTATGAGATGGTATATCGTAGATCAGGCCGACATTACTAACTCCGCTCACTGCATAATCAAAATTCCTTCGGTAGAATGGGGTATCTGACAAAGAGAATAGAGAGCTTGACTTGATACATGCACATTTCTAGCAGCGAGATAGTTGTATAATGTGTTTTGTAAATAAATACATACTACACGATAAACACGTCAAAGTTGAACCGAAGTTATATTTTGTACATAAGTGTCTGGATCAAATGTAATCGCTTTATCATGATGAACACCTGCACAAAACGTCGAGTAATCTGTAGTAAATTCATTTCAGACATGCACATATCACCCAAATGCTGTTTACAATAAGTTGTCCCATTTTTACATGAGTCTATATTGTATCGAGAGTAACGTTAGCACATTTTTCACAATAGTTCACCACATATCCCATAGTGTAAAGATATAGTGTGAAAATTCAAACATCGTGACTATTTTTCCAAATCCACTTGCATTTCACATGGAATTTGTGAGCCTTCAAAGCCATCGTAGTGTTCAGGTCGACCGATCATGCTTGGCTATAAATTTTGTTCTGAATACAAAGACATGATTGCAAGAAAATACGGTAATTCCATTCTGGCTCTGCTTGCGAAAAGCTTTCTCATATGAAATGAATATATAGTCTAGTCTTGTCAGCTGAGGAAATCAATTATTAGCCACAGGTATTTCCAAAATCAATCTTTATGCCCGAATATTTATTGAACCAAACAGATAGAACGAGTGGTAGAGGAACATTCTATACTTATGAAGAATTGGTATTTACCTCCTTTGTCACAGCGTCTTTTACTACAAAATAATATAATCGCTATTCAAAAATTTTCAGCAAAGATGTCGCAAGTTTCGCTATACATTCTCAGACAGTTACACTTCTCTTTCCTCTATTGAATATCTTTCCGTCATTCATCTCATCCAGTGCGTTAATGGAAATCATCAATGAGACCAATTTATCTTGGCCATATCAATTTTTACCTAAATTAAAATAAAACTATTTTATCACTTTTTTCTTAGGTTAACACGTAATTGGCTGAAATTATTATTTTAGTAGTTATTAGGATGTCTGCTAATGCATTCTGAATCATTATGTCATCGTAAAATGTGAAATGCTACCGAAATTCAAGTTGCATTTCAGTTTTCTTTGACCGATAAAATAGTGTAAATGTAAAACGTACTGCGGGAAATTACTAGTTTCACTATTACTTCCCACGAATCTCTACCCTTAATCACTTTAGAGCTAATTATTAAAGTATCACCTGCTAATATTCCGGACATTGTATTCCACTTGTCTTTTGGATGGCTTCACAGATGAATCAAAATTATGCATTATTGGATAAAGTATTGTAAACAATATCAACGAGAATTAATAGCAATATTCATACTTTAATGATAAAACATTATAGATGTCTATGTTTGGTAACAAGGTAGAGTCAGAAGAGACAGTGACAAGATTCACAGATAATATTCTTTGCATTTCGATCTTACAGTAAATATTTTTATCGCCATGATAATACTCGACATAAATGCACGTAATAATTGATTCTGTATTTCAGTGAAACATTTTCATGAATAAAATCAATAGAGTTGTGTACGTTTCTGCAAAGGATTTGATATTATAAATGCCATGTTACGTAAAAAAGTGAATCTGAACTCTAGCATTTCTCAAGAATATTGATATATTTGGGTTTAAAGCATTTGCATCGCACACACTAAAGGTTACTAATTGCAAGTGTGCGCTAGAAGAAATTGTAGCCTATATATGCAGAGCTATCAGTGACAACTTGAACGAGAATAAGTGCCATGATAAAATTCCTCACGTCAAATAAGCTCTCTTCGTGCATGCATATTTGAAGATAAATTAGATAATATAATAATTTACAAAGAGTATTGAAGTAATACATTACCAAATTACCAAACGCGCCCCAGTATAGATTTGTATAGTAATAGAAATTGATACTTATTTGCTTCACCCCTTTTAAATATAGAATGGTGCTACACATATTATGATGGAGGATGAACAAGATATTGATTAATAGGATAATAATATTAGTAAGTTTTATGAGATCCGTTGTGGTCTAAATTGCAAAAGGCACAATCAATGCAACGATCAATATTGAAACAATTCAAAGCGTATAAAAGATTCCTTCCCTAAGACATAAACAAACGAACACAATGAGAGAATAATTTTTGGATACTGCACAATCACAACACTTAGAGAAAGAGTTTGTGAATGAAGATCTGTGTAGTCGATTGAACAGCAACAAGTATTAAATACTCTACTTCTGTACTGGCCTTTGAGAAAGAGGCGCCTCGAGCTACATTCCATACAATACGTCAGTGAAACCAAAACAGAAGAGAAAAAAAAAAAATATTATCAACGCCGTATAAATTATCATAAATATACTGAATGTTTTTTTTTATCAAAGCCGAGAGCAGGCAGAAACGTTAGCATGTCGGGCGAAATGCTTTGCGATATTTAATCTGTCTTTATGTGATGAATTCAATTTCCATCGAGGTCGACTTTATCTTTTATCCTTTCGGGATCGATAAATTAAGTACCAGTTGCGCACAAGGGTCGATCTAATCTACTAGCCTCCCCGCAAAAAAATCCGGGCTAGTGCCTAGAGTAGAAAAGAAAAGAACTTGCTTTCCGTTTGTATAAACAACAATGGCAAAGATGACAAAGCTTTTTGAATTTAAGATATTCTAATGTGAAACAAAAAATAGACGACTAGAAGTTAACTATCCCAAGAGAGACTGCTAAAAACTAAATTAAAGAATTGAAATATAAGATTATTATTATATTTTGTTGTTTGTAACTGTGATTAAATATTCTAAATGTTGTATTAGATTATTGTATTGTGATTTATCATGTCGAGTTTTCTTCACTAAGACCTATTCGTAATAAATCAGTGTGTGATTGTGATAATCCCTTATCTCAGAAATTCAGACAGAAAATAATACATATAATATTTCAGTTTTGAAGGTTGCCGGACATATAGAGAAAATGTGTAAGAGTTAGAACTAGAAAAAAAAAACAGTGAGAAAACCGCGAATAGTTTTGCATTAATATAAGAGCAAAGGCACACTCAAAACACACACACGCACACAAATTCACACGAGCACACACATACACGCACACATATATACGGAAATGGCGAGAGAGTGAAAGGGAGAGAAGTGTGAGTATGTGATATAGTAAGAGAAATGTGCCAATGTGAACGTGAGTGGCAATTGAGTATGGCTGTACATCAGGAAAATGAAAGCGATATGTAGTTGTAATTGATGAAATATATTGAACAGTTAAAGATATTTGGCTCTGCTAGTAAAGAGTCAACAGAGACGTGAAATATTATATATAATAATATATTGAGTTAGATACATTGAAAACGCCAAAGTTTATTAATAATGGTCGCAAAGGTAGTTTGAAGAAATACGAGCAACGCAGAGAAACAAAATAATCATCCTAGCAGAAAATTGCAAAAAAAAACCCATTTTAAAACAATTTCATTCGGAACAGATATTAAGATATTCGTGAGAGAAGAGAAGGTAACGTCGACTCATATTGTATAACCAGTTACCATGTCTCCCTTTGATTCTTCGGATGTTACTTAACTTGGACTTCCAGTTGATAGTACACTAGCGAAATCCTATGGATATAAAATTCCGCAGTGATTGCTAGGACGGTGTGTTGACAGCGCCTCCTTCTGTACGGATTGAAGCAAGAATTGTTGACAGAAGAAATCCCCTAAGAGTGAGATAGGCCTTGTCAGCAAGGGTAACTTAACAACATAAATCCGGGTTACAAGGCTGATTCAATGGCATACCAGCACAGGCAGTGATCGGGTGGTTTCGAGGCATCGAGGGTAATGCAACTTGCAGATCCACCCACTTCAAAATCGTGCATTTCTGCCCTTCAGTATCGAAGCTTCTATTCTTGAAGGCCTTAGATTTCGCTAGGCAATTCACCAATATAAGCGATCTCTGTGTCAGAATCCACATGAACTCTATAAAATCAATCTTGGCTAATGCCGATCTTTACTGCGTTCAAGGTTTCTATTGAAAGTTACGGTGGGACAGAAAATGGTATACTCGTCGAATTATTTATCTTGGAGGATACGTTTAGGAAGCGTATACAAAACCACTACCCTGCCTGTAGTTCAACTCTCCAAAGGGACAACGGCTTGGCAGACTCAGGCTATTCAAGCAGCAACGCCATGGACGAGTTTAGGAAGGAACGGATAAATATC
>NC_142934.1:41643213-41645713 GCF_046866305.1 Octopus bimaculoides
CTCTTTTGAGAGATGATACGCTTCGTAGGTGGTTTTGTTTGAAACCTCCATTCAGGATGCCTTTGTAGTTCGATTGCATCCTGAAATTTCAGTAGCATTTAATGATAAATTTCTTTCGTTGAAATCAAAGTTTGCAGCTGGGTGAATTTAATAAGTAATGTAAATGAAGCCCCTTATCAGCTTTTAACGTGTTTATACATTGTTTGGGACATATACGCGCACACACACTCACACATGCAAACACATAAACACACGGGGAAGTCCCCCCACCTACATCTATAAGCGGTAAAAATTAAATAATTGTGTGGCTGAAATGAATAATGAAAATGAAGTTCATAATGGAAGAATAATTAATTATTAATAATATTCAACACAATGCATTTAATGTGTGAATGGAGAAGGCGGTGAGCTGGCAGAAACATTAGCATGCCGGGCGAAATGCTTAGCGGTATTTCGTTTGCTGTTACGTTCTGAGTTCAAATTCCACCAAGGTCGACTATGCCTTTCATCGTTTCGGGGTCGATAAATTAATCACCAGTTATGCACTGCGGTCGATGTTTGTCTGTCCTTGTTTGTCCCCTCTATGTTCAGTCCCTGGTACGCAATAAAGAAATAAGAAACGTTAGCACACCAGGCAAAATGCTTAGCGGTATTTCGTCTTTAAGTTCTGAGTTCAAATTTCGCCGAGGTCGACTTTGCCTTTCACCCTTTCGGGGTCGATAAATTAAGTATCAGTTGCGTATTGGGGTTGATCTAATCGACTGACACCCACTCTCCTCAAAACTTTCAGGTGTTGTGCCTAGAGTAGAAAAGGGTTGTGAATGGTAATATTAATTAATAATAATGATAATATCGTAATAAAAAGAACAATCTTGAAAAATGAATTATAAAATGAATGGGAAGCAAAATTTGATTTAAAAAATAGCCTTCTTGAGAAAAGTAATGTCTATGAAAGAACTAATATTATTGATGTGAATAACAATACGTTGATTAGATTGGCCCTGTACGTATTGCTTCGACCCCGAAAGGATCAAAGGCAAAGTCGGCATCGGTCGAATTTGAACTCAGACCCTTAAGACGGACGGAATGCGGCTAACCATTTTGCCCGGTGTACTAAGAGTTCTGCCAGATCATCAGCTTAATGAATAAATAATAACAGTAATAACGACGAAAACAATAACATCAATAATAATATTCTCTCCCGTTATAGGCACAAGGATTAAAGTTTTAGGGGAAGGTGTAGTCAATTACATCAATCCCAGTGCTCAACTGCTATGTATGTCTTCGACTACACTGTTCAACAGGTACACTGTTCAACTTATTTCATCGACCCCAAAAGGATGAAAGGCAAATGTTACCTCGGCGGAATTTGAACGCGAGAAGGTAGCGTCGAACTAAATCCTGCTAAGCATGTCCCCCATCGTGCTAAAGACTGTGCCATCTCACCAACTATAATGATTCTTTCGACATTTAGTAGAAAGTCTGCTAATATGAGGGATGAGAGAAGTCTATGCTCTCGATTCCACTATTTCCCTGGTATTTTGTTTTATCGACACCGAAAAGCTGAAAACAGAATTGGCCTCGGTGGAATTTGAACTTAATACTGATACGCTAAAGCGTTTATGTAGAATTGTTTAGAGTTGAGTCAGTGTTTTTATATGAATGGGCGTTAGTTTAGGATGTGTGTGTGTGTGTATGTGTCTGTTTGTGTGTGCATGCGAATGTGTGTGTTTGGTGAGCCGTAATAGTGAATTCCAAAGTTTAAAATGTCTAATTCCTAAATGTCCTATGAATGAAACTAAGAGCTCGTTCAGGGATTCTTTTCTGTAATGTACTTAAGGCAATATGGCAAACTCTTAATTAAATGTACGGAGACAGAAGAGTGTTCTCGTTCAAAAAATTCTCCTATTACTTGTTCTCCTATTATTTGTTCTCCTACACTGTATTAACCCTGTCTTCAAATATATACCCCTCGAAGAGTATAAATTAAGAGATCAATGCTTGTTATAAACGTACGAATAGAAGATCCACTCCATGCGCACTTGATTGTATAGAAATAGCTGTTATTCCTTTGAAAAATTGTAGTATGTCTCGTAAAATAGTTAGTGGTTTTCACTTGGTTTCACGTTTGTAACGTCATGATCCTAGATATGCTTCAATGGGTCAGTCTCAGAAAAAGAAACCAACAACACCAACAACAGAATATACATAAACAAATTAAATTCGTAAAGCAGAATCAATGTAAAATGAGATAAGAACAGCTACACTGAAATATACCGAATTTACTAAAAATATTCAAATTCCAATACCAGTAAACATATGAAAATTAGAATATTGTCTAACATAGTCTGTAATGTGACATTAAAGCATTGAAAGATTTCCATAACATGTAAATAGAGATTTCAAATTAGAAATTCAAAGCATGTGTGTAATTATTCATTATTCTCGTAAAATAATATCCAAATGTGCATCAAGTATAAATACATACATTCCGGAGTTC